>NW_027442087.1:0-224332 GCF_048569485.1 Anomaloglossus baeobatrachus | reverse complement strand
CCAAACAAAACTTTTAGTGGATTTCTACTTATTTTATTAAATATCATCTCCACCAAACAGGACAAGCTTGCATCTGTTATAGTTTTGGAGAAAAATGTGTTCATTTCATGTATGCGCGAAATGCCTTAAAAATGGCTTTAAAATGGATTTGGAGCATGGAGACGATTATCTCGGGATTGCAAGATAACCAAACAAAACTTTTAGTGGATTTCTACTTATTTTATTAAATATCATCTCCACCAAACAGGACAAGCTTGCATCTGTTATAGTTTTGGAGAAAAATGTGTTCATTTCATGTATGCGCGAAATGCCTTAAAAATGGCTTTAAAATGGATTTGGAGCATGGAGACGATTATCTCGGGATTGCAAGATAACCAAACAAAACTTTTAGTGGATTTCTACTTATTTTATTAAATATCATCTCCACCAAACAGGACAAGCTTGCATCTGTTATAGTTTTGGAGAAAAATGTGTTCATTTCATGTATGCGCGAAATGCCTTAAAAATGGCTTTAAAATGGATTTGGAGCATGGAGACGATTATCTCGGGATTGCAAGATAACCAAACAAAACTTTTAGTGGATTTCTACTTATTTTATTAAATATCATCTCCACCAAACAGGACAAGCTTGCATCTGTTATAGTTTTGGAGAAAAATGTGTTCATTTCATGTATGCGCGAAATGCCTTAAAAATGGCTTTAAAATGGATTTGGAGCATGGAGACGATTATCTCGGGATTGCAAGATAACCAAACAAAACTTTTAGTGGATTTCTACTTATTTTATTAAATATCATCTCCACCAAACAGGACAAGCTTGCATCTGTTATAGTTTTGGAGAAAAATGTGTTCATTTCATGTATGCGCGAAATGCCTTAAAAATGGCTTTAAAATGGATTTGGAGCATGGAGACGATTATCTCGGGATTGCAAGATAACCAAACAAAACTTTTAGTGGATTTCTACTTATTTTATTAAATATCATCTCCACCAAACAGGACAAGCTTGCATCTGTTATAGTTTTGGAGAAAAATGTGTTCATTTCATGTATGCGCGAAATGCCTTAAAAATGGCTTTAAAATGGATTTGGAGCATGGAGACGATTATCTCGGGATTGCAAGATAACCAAACAAAACTTTTAGTGGATTTCTACTTATTTTATTAAATATCATCTCCACCAAACAGGACAAGCTTGCATCTGTTATAGTTTTGGAGAAAAATGTGTTCATTTCATGTATGCGCGAAATGCCTTAAAAATGGCTTTAAAATGGATTTGGAGCATGGAGACGATTATCTCGGGATTGCAAGATAACCAAACAAAACTTTTAGTGGATTTCTACTTATTTTATTAAATATCATCTCCACCAAACAGGACAAGCTTGCATCTGTTATAGTTTTGGAGAAAAATGTGTTCATTTCATGTATGCGCGAAATGCCTTAAAAATGGCTTTAAAATGGATTTGGAGCATGGAGACGATTATCTCGGGATTGCAAGATAACCAAACAAAACTTTTAGTGGATTTCTACTTATTTTATTAAATATCATCTCCACCAAACAGGACAAGCTTGCATCTGTTATAGTTTTGGAGAAAAATGTGTTCATTTCATGTATGCGCGAAATGCCTTAAAAATGGCTTTAAAATGGATTTGGAGCATGGAGACGATTATCTCGGGATTGCAAGATAACCAAACAAAACTTTTAGTGGATTTCTACTTATTTTATTAAATATCATCTCCACCAAACAGGACAAGCTTGCATCTGTTATAGTTTTGGAGAAAAATGTGTTCATTTCATGTATGCGCGAAATGCCTTAAAAATGGCTTTAAAATGGATTTGGAGCATGGAGACGATTATCTCGGGATTGCAAGATAACCAAACAAAACTTTTAGTGGATTTCTACTTATTTTATTAAATATCATCTCCACCAAACAGGACAAGCTTGCATCTGTTATAGTTTTGGAGAAAAATGTGTTCATTTCATGTATGCGCGAAATGCCTTAAAAATGGCTTTAAAATGGATTTGGAGCATGGAGACGATTATCTCGGGATTGCAAGATAACCAAACAAAACTTTTAGTGGATTTCTACTTATTTTATTAAATATCATCTCCACCAAACAGGACAAGCTTGCATCTGTTATAGTTTTGGAGAAAAATGTGTTCATTTCATGTATGCGCGAAATGCCTTAAAAATGGCTTTAAAATGGATTTGGAGCATGGAGACGATTATCTCGGGATTGCAAGATAACCAAACAAAACTTTTAGTGGATTTCTACTTATTTTATTAAATATCATCTCCACCAAACAGGACAAGCTTGCATCTGTTATAGTTTTGGAGAAAAATGTGTTCATTTCTATGTATGCGCGAAATGCCTTAAAAATGGCTTTAAAATGGATTTGGAGCATGGAGACGATTATCTCGGGATTGCAAGATAACCAAACAAAACTTTTAGTGGATTTCTACTTATTTTATTAAATATCATCTCCACCAAACAGGACAAGCTTGCATCTGTTATAGTTTTGGAGAAAAATGTGTTCATTTCATGTATGCGCGAAATGCCTTAAAAATGGCTTTAAAATGGATTTGGAGCATGGAGACGATTATCTCGGGATTGCAAGATAACCAAACAAAACTTTTAGTGGATTTCTACTTATTTTATTAAATATCATCTCCACCAAACAGGACAAGCTTGCATCTGTTATAGTTTTGGAGAAAAATGTGTTCATTTCATGTATGCGCGAAATGCCTTAAAAATGGCTTTAAAATGGATTTGGAGCATGGAGACGATTATCTCGGGATTGCAAGATAACCAAACAAAACTTTTAGTGGATTTCTACTTATTTTATTAAATATCATCTCCACCAAACAGGACAAGCTTGCATCTGTTATAGTTTTGGAGAAAAATGTGTTCATTTCATGTATGCGCGAAATGCCTTAAAAATGGCTTTAAAATGGATTTGGAGCATGGAGACGATTATCTCGGGATTGCAAGATAACCAAACAAAACTTTTAGTGGATTTCTACTTATTTTATTAAATATCATCTCCACCAAACAGGACAAGCTTGCATCTGTTATAGTTTTGGAGAAAAATGTGTTCATTTCATGTATGCGCGAAATGCCTTAAAAATGGCTTTAAAATGGATTTGGAGCATGGAGACGATTATCTCGGGATTGCAAGATAACCAAACAAAACTTTTAGTGGATTTCTACTTATTTTATTAAATATCATCTCCACCAAACAGGACAAGCTTGCATCTGTTATAGTTTTGGAGAAAAATGTGTTCATTTCATGTATGCGCGAAATGCCTTAAAAATGGCTTTAAAATGGATTTGGAGCATGGAGACGATTATCTCGGGATTGCAAGATAACCAAACAAAACTTTTAGTGGATTTCTACTTATTTTATTAAATATCATCTCCACCAAACAGGACAAGCTTGCATCTGTTATAGTTTTGGAGAAAAATGTGTTCATTTCATGTATGCGCGAAATGCCTTAAAAATGGCTTTAAAATGGATTTGGAGCATGGAGACGATTATCTCGGGATTGCAAGATAACCAAACAAAACTTTTAGTGGATTTCTACTTATTTTATTAAATATCATCTCCACCAAACAGGACAAGCTTGCATCTGTTATAGTTTTGGAGAAAAATGTGTTCATTTCATGTATGCGCGAAATGCCTTAAAAATGGCTTTAAAATGGATTTGGAGCATGGAGACGATTATCTCGGGATTGCAAGATAACCAAACAAAACTTTTAGTGGATTTCTACTTATTTTATTAAATATCATCTCCACCAAACAGGACAAGCTTGCATCTGTTATAGTTTTGGAGAAAAATGTGTTCATTTCATGTATGCGCGAAATGCCTTAAAAATGGCTTTAAAATGGATTTGGAGCATGGAGACGATTATCTCGGGATTGCAAGATAACCAAACAAAACTTTTAGTGGATTTCTACTTATTTTATTAAATATCATCTCCACCAAACAGGACAAGCTTGCATCTGTTATAGTTTTGGAGAAAAATGTGTTCATTTCATGTATGCGCGAAATGCCTTAAAAATGGCTTTAAAATGGATTTGGAGCATGGAGACGATTATCTCGGGATTGCAAGATAACCAAACAAAACTTTTAGTGGATTTCTACTTATTTTATTAAATATCATCTCCACCAAACAGGACAAGCTTGCATCTGTTATAGTTTTGGAGAAAAATGTGTTCATTTCATGTATGCGCGAAATGCCTTAAAAATGGCTTTAAAATGGATTTGGAGCATGGAGACGATTATCTCGGGATTGCAAGATAACCAAACAAAACTTTTAGTGGATTTCTACTTATTTTATTAAATATCATCTCCACCAAACAGGACAAGCTTGCATCTGTTATAGTTTTGGAGAAAAATGTGTTCATTTCATGTATGCGCGAAATGCCTTAAAAATGGCTTTAAAATGGATTTGGAGCATGGAGACGATTATCTCGGGATTGCAAGATAACCAAACAAAACTTTTAGTGGATTTCTACTTATTTTATTAAATATCATCTCCACCAAACAGGACAAGCTTGCATCTGTTATAGTTTTGGAGAAAAATGTGTTCATTTCATGTATGCGCGAAATGCCTTAAAAATGGCTTTAAAATGGATTTGGAGCATGGAGACGATTATCTCGGGATTGCAAGATAACCAAACAAAACTTTTAGTGGATTTCTACTTATTTTATTAAATATCATCTCCACCAAACAGGACAAGCTTGCATCTGTTATAGTTTTGGAGAAAAATGTGTTCATTTCATGTATGCGCGAAATGCCTTAAAATGGCTTTAAAATGGATTTGGAGCATGGAGACGATTATCTCGGGATTGCAAGATAACCAAACAAAACTTTTAGTGGATTTCTACTTATTTTATTAAATATCATCTCCACCAAACAGGACAAGCTTGCATCTGTTATAGTTTTGGAGAAAAATGTGTTCATTTCATGTATGCGCGAAATGCCTTAAAAATGGCTTTAAAATGGATTTGGAGCATGGAGACGATTATCTCGGGATTGCAAGATAACCAAACAAAACTTTTAGTGGATTTCTACTTATTTTATTAAATATCATCTCCACCAAACAGGACAAGCTTGCATCTGTTATAGTTTTGGAGAAAAATGTGTTCATTTCATGTATGCGCGAAATGCCTTAAAAATGGCTTTAAAATGGATTTGGAGCATGGAGACGATTATCTCGGGATTGCAAGATAACCAAACAAAACTTTTAGTGGATTTCTACTTATTTTATTAAATATCATCTCCACCAAACAGGACAAGCTTGCATCTGTTATAGTTTTGGAGAAAAATGTGTTCATTTCATGTATGCGCGAAATGCCTTAAAAATGGCTTTAAAATGGATTTGGAGCATGGAGACGATTATCTCGGGATTGCAAGATAACCAAACAAAACTTTTAGTGGATTTATACTTATTTTATTAAATATCATCTCCACCAAACAGGACAAGCTTGCATCTGTTATAGTTTTGGAGAAAAATGTGTTCATTTCATGTATGCGCGAAATGCCTTAAAAATGGCTTTAAAATGGATTTGGAGCATGGAGACGATTATCTCGGGATTGCAAGATAACCAAACAAAACTTTTAGTGGATTTCTACTTATTTTATTAAATATCATCTCCACCAAACAGGACAAGCTTGCATCTGATATAGTTTTGGAGAAAAATGTGTTCATTTCATGTATGCGCGAAATGCCTTAAAAATGGCTTTAAAATGGATTTGGAGCATGGAGACGATTATCTCGGGATTGCAAGATAACCAAACAAAACTTTTAGTCGATTTCTACTTATTTTATTAAATATCATCTCCACCAAACAGGACAAGCTTGCATCTGTTATAGTTTTGGAGAAAAATGTGTTCATTTCATGTATGCGCGAAATGCCTTAAAAATGGCTTTAAAATGGATTTGGAGCATGGAGACGATTATCTCGGGATTGCAAGATAACCAAACAAAACTTTTAGTGGATTTCTACTTATTTTATTAAATATCATCTCCACCAAACAGGACAAGCTTGCATCTGTTATAGTTTTGGAGAAAAATGTGTTCATTTCATGTATGCGCGAAATGCCTTAAAAATGGCTTTAAAATGGATTTGGAGCATGGAGACGATTATCTCGGGATTGCAAGATAACCAAACAAAACTTTTAGTGGATTTCTACTTATTTTATTAAATAGCATCTCCACCAAACAGGACAAGCTTGCATCTGTTATAGTTTTGGAGAAAAATGTGTTCATTTCATGTATGCGCGAAATGCCTTAAAAATGGCTTTAAAATGGATTTGGAGCATGGAGACGATTATCTCGGGATTGCAAGATAACCAAACAAAACTTTTAGTGGATTTCTACTTATTTTATTAAATATCATCTCCACCAAACAGGACAAGCTTGCATCTGTTATAGTTTTGGAGAAAAATGTGTTCATTTCATGTATGCGCGAAATGCCTTAAAAATGGCTTTAAAATGGATTTGGGGCATGGAGACGATTATCTCGGGATTGCAAGATAACCAAACAAAACTTTTAGTGGATTTCTACTTATTTTATTAAATATCATCTCCACCAAACAGGACAAGCTTGCATCTGTTATAGTTTTGGAGAAAAATGTGTTCATTTCATGTATGCGCGAAATGCCTTAAAAATGGCTTTAAAATGGATTTGGAGCATGGAGACGATTATCTCGGGATTGCAAGATAACCAAACAAAACTTTTAGTGGATTTCTACTTATTTTATTAAATATCATCTCCACCAAACAGGACAAGCTTGCATCTGTTATAGTTTTGGAGAAAAATGTGTTCATTTCATGTATGCGCGAAATGCCTTAAAAATGGCTTTAAAATGGATTTGGAGCATGGAGACGATTATCTCGGGATTGCAAGATAACCAAACAAAACTTTTAGTGGATTTCTACTTATTTTATTAAATATCATCTCCACCAAACAGGACAAGCTTGCATCTGTTATAGTTTTGGAGAAAAATGTGTTCATTTCATGTATGCGCGAAATGCCTTAAAAATGGCTTTAAAATGGATTTGGAGCATGGAGACGATTATCTCGGGATTGCAAGATAACCAAACAAAACTTTTAGTGGATTTCTACTTATTTTATTAAATATCATCTCCACCAAACAGGACAAGCTTGCATCTGTTATAGTTTTGGAGAAAAATGTGTTCATTTCATGTATGCGCGAAATGCCTTAAAAATGGCTTTAAAATGGATTTGGAGCATGGAGACGATTATCTCGGGATTGCAAGATAACCAAACAAAACTTTTAGTGGATTTCTACTTATTTTATTAAATATCATCTCCACCAAACAGGACAAGCTTGCATCTGTTATAGTTTTGGAGAAAAATGTGTTCATTTCATGTATGCGCGAAATGCCTTAAAAATGGCTTTAAAATGGATTTGGAGCATGGAGACGATTATCTCGGGATTGCAAGATAACCAAACAAAACTTTTAGTGGATTTCTACTTATTTTATTAAATATCATCTCCACCAAACAGGACAAGCTTGCATCTGTTATAGTTTTGGAGAAAAATGTGTTCATTTCATGTATGCGCGAAATGCCTTAAAAATGGCTTTAAAATGGATTTGGAGCATGGAGACGATTATCTCGGGATTGCAAGATAACCAAACAAAACTTTTAGTGGATTTCTACTTATTTTATTAAATATCATCTCCACCAAACAGGACAAGCTTGCATCTGTTATAGTTTTGGAGAAAAATGTGTTCATTTCATGTATGCGCGAAATGCCTTAAAAATGGCTTTAAAATGGATTTGGAGCATGGAGACGATTATCTCGGGATTGCAAGATAACCAAACAAAACTTTTAGTGGATTTCTACTTATTTTATTAAATATCATCTCCACCAAACAGGACAAGCTTGCATCTGTTATAGTTTTGGAGAAAAATGTGTTCATTTCATGTATGCGCGAAATGCCTTAAAAATGGCTTTAAAATGGATTTGGAGCATGGAGACGATTATCTCGGGATTGCAAGATAACCAAACAAAACTTTTAGTGGATTTCTACTTATTTTATTAAATATCATCTCCACCAAACAGGACAAGCTTGCATCTGTTATAGTTTTGGAGAAAAATGTGTTCATTTCATGTATGCGCGAAATGCCTTAAAAATGGCTTTAAAATGGATTTGGAGCATGGAGACGATTATCTCGGGATTGCAAGATAACCAAACAAAACTTTTAGTGGATTTATACTTATTTTATTAAATATCATCTCCACCAAACAGGACAAGCTTGCATCTGTTATAGTTTTGGAGAAAAATGTGTTCATTTCATGTATGCGCGAAATGCCTTAAAAATGGCTTTAAAATGGATTTGGAGCATGGAGACGATTATCTCGGGATTGCAAGATAACCAAACAAAACTTTTAGTGGATTTCTACTTATTTTATTAAATATCATCTCCACCAAACAGGACAAGCTTGCATCTGTTATAGTTTTGGAGAAAAATGTGTTCATTTCATGTATGCGCGAAATGCCTTAAAAATGGCTTTAAAATGGATTTGGAGCATGGAGACGATTATCTCGGGATTGCAAGATAACCAAACAAAACTTTTAGTCGATTTCTACTTATTTTATTAAATATCATCTCCACCAAACAGGACAAGCTTGCATCTGTTATAGTTTTGGAGAAAAATGTGTTCATTTCATGTATGCGCGAAATGCCTTAAAAATGGCTTTAAAATGGATTTGGAGCATGGAGACGATTATCTCGGGATTGCAAGATAACCAAACAAAACTTTTAGTGGATTTCTACTTATTTTATTAAATATCATCTCCACCAAACAGGACAAGCTTGCATCTGTTATAGTTTTGGAGAAAAATGTGTTCATTTCATGTATGCGCGAAATGCCTTAAAAATGGCTTTAAAATGGATTTGGAGCATGGAGACGATTATCTCGGGATTGCAAGATAACCAAACAAAACTTTTAGTGGATTTCTACTTATTTTATTAAATAGCATCTCCACCAAACAGGACAAGCTTGCATCTGTTATAGTTTTGGAGAAAAATGTGTTCATTTCATGTATGCGCGAAATGCCTTAAAAATGGCTTTAAAATGGATTTGGAGCATGGAGACGATTATCTCGGGATTGCAAGATAACCAAACAAAACTTTTAGTGGATTTCTACTTATTTTATTAAATATCATCTCCACCAAACAGGACAAGCTTGCATCTGTTATAGTTTTGGAGAAAAATGTGTTCATTTCATGTATGCGCGAAATGCCTTAAAAATGGCTTTAAAATGGATTTGGAGCATGGAGACGATTATCTCGGGATTGCAAGATAACCAAACAAAACTTTTAGTGGATTTATACTTATTTTATTAAATATCATCTCCACCAAACAGGACAAGCTTGCATCTGTTATAGTTTTGGAGAAAAATGTGTTCATTTCATGTATGCGCGAAATGCCTTAAAAATGGCTTTAAAATGGATTTGGAGCATGGAGACGATTATCTCGGGATTGCAAGATAACCAAACAAAACTTTTAGTGGATTTCTACTTATTTTATTAAATATCATCTCCACCAAACAGGACAAGCTTGCATCTGTTATAGTTTTGGAGAAAAATGTGTTCATTTCATGTATGCGCGAAATGCCTTAAAAATGGCTTTAAAATGGATTTGGAGCATGGAGACGATTATCTCGGGATTGCAAGATAACCAAACAAAACTTTTAGTGGATTTCTACTTATTTTATTAAATATCATCTCCACCAAACAGGACAAGCTTGCATCTGTTATAGTTTTGGAGAAAAATGTGTTCATTTCATGTATGCGCGAAATGCCTTAAAAATGGCTTTAAAATGGATTTGGAGCATGGAGACGATTATCTCGGGATTGCAAGATAACCAAACAAAACTTTTAGTGGATTTCTACTTATTTTATTAAATATCATCTCCACCAAACAGGACAAGCTTGCATCTGTTATAGTTTTGGAGAAAAATGTGTTCATTTCATGTATGCGCGAAATGCCTTAAAAATGGCTTTAAAATGGATTTGGAGCATGGAGACGATTATCTCGGGATTGCAAGATAACCAAACAAAACTTTTAGTCGATTTCTACTTATTTTATTAAATATCATCTCCACCAAACAGGACAAGCTTGCATCTGTTATAGTTTTGGAGAAAAATGTGTTCATTTCATGTATGCGCGAAATGCCTTAAAAATGGCTTTAAAATGGATTTGGAGCATGGAGACGATTATCTCGGGATTGCAAGATAACCAAACAAAACTTTTAGTCGATTTCTACTTATTTTATTAAATATCTCCAAGAGGATGTGGGTTTGACTCTGAGGAAAGGCCCATGGACTTTGTATGTCTCCATGTAATTGTCTAGTCCAATGGAATGTGTTGCCTATGATTTTCCATTGGATTGATAGGCCAGGTACTGTCTTTTGCTTTTGTTTGGCCATGTTGTGTGCGCAGTCACTAGGATTATGTGAATTAATGTAAACTCAGTTACCAACTTCTCTGTGTTGGTGTCGTGGTAGGCTCTTTGCTTGGGCTGCGAGAAGTTGTGGGTTTGACTTTTAGGCAAAGCCCATGGACTTTGTATGGCTGAATGTAATTGCCTAGTCCAATGGACTGTGTTGCCTATGAGTTTCCATTGAATTGATAGGCCAGGTATTGTCTTTTGTTAGGCCAGGTATTGTCTTTTGTTTGGCCGTGTTGTGTGCGCAGTCGGTAGGATTATGTGAATTAATGTAGAATCAGTTTCCCACTTCTCTGTGTTGGTTTAGGGGTAGGCTCTTTGCTTAAGCTGCGAGAGGTTGTGGGTTCGACTCTGAGGCAAGGCCCATGGAGTTTGTATGGCTGCATGTAATTGCGTAGTTCAATTGACTGTGTTGCGTATGAGTTCCCATTGGATTGATAGGCCAGGTACTGCCTTTTGCTTATGTTTGGCCATGTTGTGTTCGCAGTCACTAGGATTATGTGAATTAATGTAGAGTCATTCACCTACTTCTCTGTGTTGGTGTAGTTGTAGTCTCTTTGCTTAAGCTGTGAGAGGTTGTGGGTTCGACTCTGAGGCAAAGCACATGGTGTTTGTATGGCTGCATGTAATTGCCTATTTCAATTAACTGTGTTGCCTATGAGGTCCCATTGGATTGATAGGCCAGGTACTGTCTTTTGCTTTTGTTTGGCCATGTTGTGTGCGCAGTCACTAGGATTATGTGAACTAATGTAAACTCAGTTTCCAACTTCTCTGTCTTGGTGTAGTGGTAGGCTCTTTGCTTGGGCTGCGAGAAATTGTGGGTTTGACTCTGAGGCAAAGCCCATGGACTTTATATGGCTGCATGTAATTGCCTAGTCCAATGGACTGTGTTGCCTTTGAGTTTCCATTGGATTGATTGGCCAGGTATTATCTTTTGTTTGGTTATGTTGTGTGCGCAGTCGGTAGGATTATGTGAATTAATGTAGAATCAGTTTCCCAGTTCTCTGTGTTGCTGTAGTGGAAGGCTCTTTGCTTAGCTGCACGAGGTTGTGGGTTTGACTCTGAGGCAAGGCCCATGGAGTTTGTATGGCTGCATGTAATTGCCTAGTTCAATTAACTGTGTTGCCTATGGATTCCCATTGGATTGATAGGCCAGGTACTGTCTTTTGCTTTTGTTTGGCCATGTTGTGTGCGCAGTCACTAGGATTATGTGAATTAATGTAGACGCAGCTTCCTACTTCTTTGTGTTGGTGAAGTTGTAGGCTCTTTGCTTGTTCTGCCAGAGATTGTGGGTATGACTCTGAGGCAAGGCCCATGGACTTTGTATGGCTGCATGTAATTGCGTAGTCCAATGGACTATGTTGTCTATGAGTTTCCATTGGATTGATAGGCCAGGGACTGTCTTTTGTTTTCGTTTGGTCATGTTGTGTACGCAGTCACTAGGATTATGTGAATTAATGTAGAGTCATTCTCTTCTCTGTGTTGGTGTAGTGGTAGGCTCTTTCCTTGGGTTACAAGAAGTTGTGGGTTTGACTTTGAGGCAAAGCCCATGGACTTTGTATGGTTGAATGTAATTGCCTAGTCCAATGGACTGTGTTGCCCATGAGTTTTCATTGAATGAATAGGCCAGGTATTGTCTTTTGTTTGGCCATGTTGTGTGCGCAGTCGGTAGGATTATGTGAATTAATGTAGAATCAGTTTCCCACTTCTCTGTGTTAGTGTAGTGGTAGGCTCTTTGCTTGGTTGCGAGAAGTTGTGGGTTTGACTCTGAGGCAAGGCCCATGGACTTTGTATGTCTCCATGTAATTGTCTAGTCCAATGGACTGTGTTGCCTATGAGTTTCCATTGGATTGATAGGCCAGGTACTGTCTTTTGCTTTTGTTTGGCCATGTTGTGTGCGCAGTCACTAGGATTATGTGAATTAATGTAGAAACGGTTTTCCACTCCTCTGTGTTGGTGTATTGGTAGGCTCTTTACCTTGGCTATGAGAGGTTGTGGGTTTGACTCTGGGGCAAGGCCCATGGGCTTTGTATGGCTGCATGTAATTGCCTAGTCCAATGTACTGTGTTACCTATGAGTTTCCGTTGGATTGATAGGCCACGTATTGTCTTTTGCTTTTGTTTGGCCATGTTGTGTGCGCAGTCACTAGGATTATGTTAATTAATGTAGAGTCGGTTTCCAACTTCTCTGAGTTGGTTTAGTGGTAGGCTCTTTGCTTGTTCTCCAAGAGGTTGTGGGTTCGACTCTGAGGCAATGCCCATGAACTTTACATGGCTGCATGTAAGTGCCTAGTCTAATGGACTGTGTTGCCTATGAGTTTCCATTGGATTGATAGGCCAGATAATGTCTTTTGCATTTGTTTGGCCATGTTGTGTGCGCAGTCACTAGGATTATGTGAATTAATGTAGAGTCATTCACCTACTTCTCTGTGTTGGTGTAGTGGTAGGCTCTTTGCCCTGGCTACGAGAGGTTGTGGGTTCGACTCTGGGGCAAGACCCATGGGCTTTGTATGGCTGCATGTAATTGCCTAGTCCAATGTACTGTGTTACCTATGAGTTTCCATTGGATTGATAGGCCAGGTACTGTCTTTTGCTCTTGTTTGGCCATGTTGTGTGCGCAGTCACTAGGATTATGTTAATTAATGTAGAGTCGGTTTCCAACTTCTCTGAGTTGGTTTAGTGGTAGGCTCTTTGCTTGTTCTCCAAGAGGTTGTGGGTTCGACTCTGAGGCAATGCCCATGAACTTTACATGGCTGCATGTAAGTGCCTAGTCTAATGGACTGTGTTGCCTATGAGTTTCCATTGGATTGATAGGCCAGATAATGTCTTTTGCATTTGTTTGGCCATGTTGTGTGCGTAGTCACTAGGATTATGTGAATTAATGTAGAGTCATTCACCTACTTCTCTGTGTTGGTGTAGTGGTAGGCTCTTTGCCCTGGCTACGAGAGTTTGTGGGTTCGACTCTGGGGCAAGACCCATGGGCTTTGTATGGCTGCATGTAATTGCCTAGTCCAATGTACTGTGTTACCTATGAGTTTCCATTGGATTGATAGGCTAGGTACTGTCTTTTGCTTTTGTTTGGCCATGTTGTGTGCGCAGTCACTAGGATTATGTTAATTAATGTAGAGTCGGTTTCCAACTTCACTGAGTTGGTTTAGTGGTAGGCTCTTTGCTTGTTCTCCAAGAGGTTGTGGGTTCGACTCTGAGGCAAGGCCCATGAACTTTGTTTGGCTGCATGTAATTGCCTAGTCTAATGGACTGTGTTGCCTATGAGTTTCCATTTGATTGAATGGCCAGGTACTGTCTTTTGTTTTCGTTTGGCCATGTTGTGTGTGCAGTCACTAGGATTATGTGAATTAATGCTATTGGATTTTTCAAGTCAGTATTCACACAGCAGTTTCTGCTATTTCATGTATTCCCCTTACATAGTCACTGGTGTGCATACCTTATCTCCCCATAGTGATGTTTTTTTAGGTTTTTGCACCCAGTTCGGACTTAGAATGGTGTTCCAAACGTTATTCCTATTTGTTAGTATTTTTTCGTTTGTGAACCCTCCCCAACCACACCTATTGCCAATCCATATCATACGCATAAATAGCCTGGGTCTCAGCTTCCCATACACGGTAGGTTTTTTAACTGCATGAGAGGACACACACAAGCTAGGGACCCCAACGTAGAGAAATACTTTGGCGTAGTGTTGGGGCTCTATTGCATTGATCAATTCAGTAGCTAAATTTCTCTTGATTCATATGTTCATGGCAGTAATGCAGATTCCATTTTTCACATATTCACTCTTGCATATAGCTATTGAATTTTTCAAGTCAGTATTCACACAGCAGTTTCTGCTATTTCATGTATTCCCCTTACATAGTCACTGGTGTGCATACCTTATCTCCCCATAGTGCCTGGGATCTGACCCAGACACTAGCAGTTTTGCACTCCTACCCAAAACTGGGCTGTTCCCTGAACTCACTACCTCCACGGTTCAACTCTTAACTGAACTTCAACTAACTAACTGGTTTTCCCACCTCCAGGCCTGTGAACTCCTTGGTGGGTGGGGCCAACCGCCTGGCACCGCCCCACCTGGTGTGGACATCAGCCCCTGGAGGGAGGCAACAACGGTTTTGTGTCTGACTAGTGTAACTATCCGGGAAAGGGGGTGTGTGTGTGTGTTATGTCTGTGACTAACTGGCTAGTCCAGGGCGTCACACTTGCACCCCCTTCTTGTGATGTGAAGGTGTGTAGTCAGTGCCTACGTGTAATTCCTGACACCACTCCTCTGGCTGACTTGGTGAGCTGTCACTGACTGGGTGGGGTGCAGTAATGGTGGATGCTGCTGCTGCTTGGATAGCATGTGTATCTACTGTGAACAGCTTATCAATGGTGGCAAATCGGGGCAGCTTAACCTCTTGCTCTCCGCAGTTCAACACTCTCACGCGCACTCTTCCCTTCCGTATTAATGAATAAAACTGTGATATAAATAGTATATAGATACCCCACAAATGCAGATAAAGGTAGGTTATGGGAAAAGGGAGAAGAGGGAAACAGGAAAATAGTGTAATAAAGTATACCTTCCAGGGGGGAGAGGAAATGGCAGCACAGCCAGTGGAGGTGAAGCAAGGGGAAGCCTGCAACTAAATTGTTGAGAGCATTATCACATGGTGACTGAGCCTGATTGTAACGGGAGCATAGAGGTGCCGATCCTGTCTTACCTGCGTTGGTGTAGAAGTGGGTTTCCAGTGGTGGAGTCAGCTGTGTGCAGTGGTGGCTGTGGGTTCTTTTATGTGCGACCGTAGTAATAGCTGCGCCCACTTCCTGTATGGGAGTGGAATGCAGTGAGGCTAATGGAACGCACGTCCACGTGCCGCGCCCCTGAAGGTAATACCGATCATTGAATACAAAAAAATTTCTCATACTACTGTATGGGGGTCCCTATATTTAATATGATATCCAAGCCACAGCATCCACCGTTACTTCACCACACCCATTCAGTGACAGCTCACCAAGTCAACCAGAGGAGTGGTGTAAGGAATTACACGTAGGCACTGACTCCACACCTTCACATCACAAGAAGCGGGTCCACAGGGTAGTGCAAGAATACGAGCAAGTCTTCAGCAAACATCCGCTAGACTTTGGGAGAATAAAAGGGGTCCATATTCATGGTTTAAGAACTTGGGTTCTAACGTGCCCAGAGTATGCTCCACTCTATGCTCCCTTTACAATCAGGCTCAGTCACCATGTGATAACGCTCTCAACTCTTTAGTTGCAGGCTTCCTTTTGCTTCACCTCCACTGGCTGTGCTGCCATTTCCTCTCACCCCCAGAAGGTATACTTTATTACACTATTTTCCTCTTTCCCTGTTCCCCCTTTTCCCATAACCTACCTTTATTTACAATTGTGGGGTATCTATATGATATTTACATCATAGTTTTATTCATTAGTGCGGAAGGGAAGAGTGCCCGTGAGAGTGTTAAACTGCGGAGAGCAGGAGGTTAAGCTGCCCCGACTTGCCACCATTGATAAGCTGTTCACAGTAGATACACATGCTATCCAAGTAGCAGCATCCACTATTACTGCACCCCACCCAGTCAGTGACTGCTCACCAAGTCAGCCAGAGGAGTGGTGTAAGGAATTACACGTAGGCACTGACTCCACACCTTCACATCACAAGAAGCGGGTCCACAGGGTAGTGCAAGAATACGAGCGAGCAAGTCTTCAGCAAACATCCGCTAGATTTTGGGGGAATAAAAGGGGTCCAACACTACATCCCCACAGGTGCACACCCACCCATCAAAGAGAGCTATAAGCCAATACCACCTTCACATTACCAGTGTACCAAGGACATGTTGAGCAACATGAAGGCGGCTGGGGTTATCCGTGACAGTTGTAGCCTTTGGGCAGCTCCGTTGGTCCTGTTAAAGAAGAAGGACAGCACCACTCCCCCGTATTGAGGAATCGCTAGCTGCATTGAGAACTGCAAATTATTTTTCTACCCTTGATCTCACTAGTCACTATTGGCTAGTGTCCGTTGCTGAGGCAGACCGGGGGAAGACCGCCTTTGCCACCCCTATGGCGCTGGAGGTCGGCAGACTGTTGTTCAAAAGCAGTGTCTGACGAACAAATTTGCTTCATCCTGAGGAACTGGCCAGTCGGTACGGCCCGGATGGTGGAGGGGGTATGAGCAGAAGAAGCATGCAGCAGTGCGTTGACTGATGTTTCCTTCCTATGGACGTCGGTCTGAACAATTCGCTCAGAACCGAATGAAATTTTAATATCCAGGAAGTCAACGCAACTGCTGCTATGCTTATGCGTCAATCTGATGTTAAAGGTGTTGTTATTAAGTTCCTCCATAAATGTCTCGAGCTGCTCCACAGTGCCCTGCCAAAAAATCAAAATATCATCAATATACCTTAGCCAGCACTGCACATGGGCGCCAGCCCCTGCACCTCCGTCACCAAAAACCAACCAATCCCAGTACCTCTGCCTTCTATCTAGGTGCCTTGAGTTATGTCCTGTAAACTGTCACAGCGACCCAGACACACATGTGTAGTAGGGGAATATCCCTGCTGAGATGCCAGTGCTAGAGCACTCGTTTGCTGTGGAGTTGAACGCTATGTGAGCAGTTCTTACCTTCAATGAGCAGAAGTCTCTTTTTTCAGATTTCAATATCTCTGTGGGTATCTGGCAGAAATATGGAATACTCTTTACTGCTAAGACCCTGTACACCACTCCCACTAAAGGGGGCTTTACACGCTGCGACATCGCTAATGCGGAGTCGTTGGGGTCACGGAATTTGTGACGCACATCCGGCCGCATTAGCGATGTTGCTGCGTGTGACACCGATGAGCGATTTTGCATCGTTGCAAAAACGTGCAAAATCGCTCATCGGTGACATGGGTCTCCATTCTCGATTATCGTTACTGCAGCAGTAACGATGTAGTTCGTCGCTCCTGCGGCAGCACACATCACTCCGTGTGACACCGCAGAAACGAGGAACCTCTCCTTACCTGCCTCCCAGCCGCTATGAGGAAGGAAGGAGGTGGGCGGGATGTTCCGGCCACTCATCTCCGCCCCTCCGCTGCTATTGGGCGGTCGCTCAGTGACGTCGCTGTGACGCCGCACGGACCGCCCCCTTAGAAAGGAGGCGGTTCGCCGGTCACAGCGACGTCGCCGGTCAGGTAAGTATGTGTGACGGGTCTGGTCGGTGTTGTGCGGCATGGGCAGCGATTTGCCCGTGTCGCGCAACAGATGGGGCGGGTACCCACACTAGCGATATCGGGACCGATATCGCAGTGTGTAAAGTAGCCTTTAGTCACATGACCAAGACTGTATCTGTGTCCCTACAACACACTTGAGACAAATGTGTGTGTGAGCCTGCATTGTGGGGTATATATAATATATTATAGAGCTGGGAAGGATCATTCTAAGCAGTGAGCTGTTCCAGTATTTGTAGGAAAATACCCAGTAGAAGCATCAAACACAGCACCAATACCTCCCATCAGTATCCCACCACAGTGCCATGTAACCCATGCCCTACACTCCCATCTACACCAATACTATACAGGCACAAACTAGTATATCTGACTAAAAGCCCCCAAAATATGAAGAACGGCCTATAGTTGAGTGTGGATATAAAATCTATGTGAGCAGAGCTAGAATAGAAATCACTGATCGCATTGAAGTCATTCTGACCATAAATCACCATGATATCAAGGTGAGGAGTTGTGTGTTACTGCTGGGAGGAAAGGGTTAACAGTGGAATATTAAGGTGCATTTCTGTGTGCAGTGTTACTAGTCAATGTAACAACTCAATATGAGCTGCTCTTGGTGCCGGGGGAGGGAGATGCTCTCCTGAGCAAGATAGATGGGGAATGAACATGATATCTATATAGTGTAAGGCAGGGGGTCTCAAACTCGGCTGGGTGTATGGGCCGCACAGAGGAAAAAAATAATTTGGGGGGCTGCATTCTTTGCAGGACAAAGTTACATTTTTATTGGTACCATATATATATATTTTTTTCACACACCTTTGGATGACTGATTTTCAACATTTTTCACTTGTTTATTATAACAAATGTGCACATTCTTTGGTTAAATCTAAAAAAAAAAAATTTGATGTTAAAAAAAAGTCATGCCTTATTTTGTTTTTTTTTACATTTTATCCCTTTCTTTTAACTAATAGTGTTACAATTATGACGCTAGCGTTTTGTGAAGGGAATGCTTTGCCTACTTCCGTGACTATGGCCTTCCGGAACTGCTGCATTTTGGCTGACCTCTCCGCCTCGGGAATAAGAGACATAAAGTTCTCCTTGTAGCGTGGGTCTAACAGTGTTACCAACCAGTAATGATTGTCGGCCAAGATGTTCTTAACGCGAGGGTCACGAGACAGGCAGCTTACCATAAAGTCATCCATGTGCGCCAGACTCTTAACAGCCATCACTTCAGTATCCAGACCAACACGATGACTGAACATGCTGTCCTCCTCCTTCTCCTCCTCCTCCTCCTCCTCCTCCTCCTCATCATCTACCCTGTCCTCTGGCCAGCCACGCTGAACTGAGCATATGATTGGTATGCATGTCATATCCTCAATTTGGCCGGAGAGTTGCTCCATGTCTTCATCCTCCTCCTCGTCATAGTCCTCCACTGCACGTTGTGATGAGACGAGGCTGGACTGTGTGTTATCACCCACACCCACTACTGTTTCTTGCTCCAACTCATCGTGTTCCGCCTGCAATGCATCATGTTTGGTTTTGAGCAGAGACCGTTTTAGAAGGCAGAGAAGCGGTATGGTGACGCTAATAATGGCGTCATCGCCGCTCACCATCTTGGTGGAGTCCTCAAAGTTTTGGAGGATGGTACATAGGTCGGACATCCATCTCCACTCCTCAGGTGTTATGTGTGGAGTTTGACCCATTTCCCGACGGCTTAGGTGATGCAGGTACTCAACAACTGCCCTCTTCTGCTCACATATCCTGATCAACATGTGCAGAGTTGAATTCCAACGCGTGGGGACATCACACACCAGTCTGTGAGCCGGAAGATGCAAACGACGCTGAAAGCCGGCAAGGCCGGCTGAAGCAGTAGGTGACTTTCGAAAATGTGCAGACAGGCAGCGAACTTTTACCAGCAGATCAGACAGCTCTGGGTATGACTTTAGAAACCGCTGAACCACGAGGTTGAGCACATGGGCCATGCATGGAACATGTGTCAGCTGGCCTCGCCTCAAAGCCGCCACCAGGTTCCGGCCATTGTCACACACAACCTTTCCTGGCTTTAGGTTCAGAGGTGTGAGCCAGTGATCTGCATGCTGTTTTAGAGCTTTCCACACCTCTTCTGCATTGTGGGGTTTGTCACCTATGCAGATTAGCTGCAGCACAGTCTGTTGCCGCTTCGCCGAGGCAGTGCTGCAGTGCTTCCAGCTTGGGACTGGTGTGGAGGGTAAAGTGGATGAGGATGCGCAGGAGGAGGAGGAGGCTGAAGAGCATGACATTCCGGAGCTGTAGAGTGTGGGTGAAACCCTGACTGAGGTAGGGCCTGCAAACCTTGGTGTGGGAAGGACTTGTTCCATTCCTCGCTCAAACTGGGTCCCAGCTGGGCTGGGCTGGGTCCCTACCCGGCTGGGTAGGGCGTTGTGGGGGGTTTGTCTATCTCCGTTTGAGGTGAGTTTGTTTAAGTTAGCCTTTCTTTGGCGTTTTTTGGAGCCCTGCGGGTTGGGGAGTTGGTATCGCCCAGTAAGGCGTTCCCCGGGGGCTTGGATTGGGGTGACATTATGTCAGTGGAAAACGGAGTTGAATTTTGGATTAGGAAATCGAAAACTGATCAGAGAGGTGTGGGTAGACTAGTCCGTTTGGGGATGGTTGTGGCATCTGATATGTGCCCGTTCAAGTGTCTCGGGAATTTTCAACAGATCAGTCCGAAGGTGGATGGCCCCTTATTATGTCACGAGGATGGGTCCTTTTTATCGAGATACCAATTTGTGAGTGTTTTTAGGGCATGTTTGAAGTCGTTGGGGTTAGATCCGAAGTCTTTCGGATTGGGGCAGCGACGGAGGCCTCTATATGCGGCCTACCGGAGGAGACAGTTAAGCAGATTGGTAGGTGGAAGTCGCAGCGCTTTAAGTCGTATGTACGTCCCCAGGTGGTTGTTGGCAATTGAGGGGAAAAGGGGGGGTATTAGGGTAGCAATGGGGGGGGTGAGAGTGTGTGTTTTTTGTCAATTTGGTTTGGTGAGGCAATAAAATGGTGTCGTCTGTACATTTTGTATTGCAGAAGCACCCCCTCTTCCTTCCCTGGTCTGGATCCTTGGCCACTCTTATGTGTATTGGGGAGCCCGACGAGCGGACGCGAGATGGAACGGGAGACAGGTAGGTTTTGAGAAGGACCTGGCTCTCGTGCGATGGCTCGGTGTTCGGGGGTTAGGGTGGAACAGGGTGTTGCAGGAGGTGCATAGATACGCCCGGTTGGACAGACCTCCTGACATGTTAGTGTTGCATGCCGGGGGGAATGATTTGGGTGGGCGTCCTTTTCGAATCTTGATAAAGGACATCAAACATGATTTGTTACGGTTATGGGTGTCGTTTCCAGGTCTAACGATAGTCTGGTCGGAGATAGTAGCGAGAAAGAGTTGGCAGAAAGCGCGGTCAGTTGACAGGTTGAACAAGGCGCGGGCGAAGGTTAATAGGGCGATCTCGAAGTTTGTTAGTCGGAACGGGGGTATAGCAATACGGCATGTTGAGTTGGAAAGGACGGAAGAGGAATTTTGGTTGGCTGACGGGGTACACCTTAATGCGGTGGGAACTGACTTATGGGCTCTTGGCTTGCAGGGAGGTATTGAGAGGGCCCTTTGGTTGCGGGGGGTCTCAGGCACTTGAAGGGTTTCAAGGTGCCTTCGTTGTGGTGTTGTTTATTGGTGGGTCCTTGAAGTTGGTTTAAAATTGGTTCGGGGATTCATCCGGGTATGGATCCCCTCATTGGCAGAATTGATGGTCCCCTGGTGATTTTGGGGGGGAACCCCGACGGGGTATGTCGGGGCCCCTGGGGGTGTGGTTGGGGTTGACGGAGGATTAACCCTTACCATTTGGTGCTCCTGAGCCAGTGTGGGTAACGGCTGGGAGCAAGTTGAGGTTTTTTATTGCTCGGTTATGGGAATCACCAGGGTTTTGGTAGCTTCAAGGACCTTACCACATTGCAAATTTTATTGGTTATGTATTCTTGTTAATAAAATGGCTGCTATGGCCAAAATTATCCAAAGATAAATTTGTGTCTGTGTAATTACTTTTAAATAAGAAATGGGAATGGAGGTGTGGGGTATGAAAGGAAGACCGGAGTCAACAATTCCAGGGTCAAGCATGTTTATTTGCCTAAGCTTCGTTCCAGGGTAGAAAGGGTAAGAGTGCCTTTCAGAATTCGAAGTGGTCGGACTGTACGGGCCACCAAGAACTGCAGGAGAGCTTGAACATCTTCCCATGGATTTGCGACATCCTCCCTCATCAGTTACGTAGGTAAGCAGGTTCTCAGCATTGCAGCCCATTTGTTATCTTAAGTTAGTTAAGCGGGGTTAACTAACCTGTCAGTTCAGCCTCAGGTCTAAAGCAGAGGCCTGGACTCCACTCCTTACTCCTCACTCCACCACTCTCCTTAAAAACAACTGACTCCTTTTTCCTGCCCCGGGGTCTCCAGACCCCTAGGTGGGCGTTTCCTTCCGTCTGGTCCTGCCCACTGGTGTGCCTGTCTTTCCCTGGGGGAGGTGACTAGGGTTTTCTGGTTGGCTTTGTGTGACTTAGGTGAGGGAAGTTGTTATGCGGGGGCCTATGTGTGACTACCTGCAGTGTCAAACGCCAAAGAAAAGGCTAACTTAAACAAACTCACCTCAAACGGAGATAGACAATTCCCCCACAACGCCCTACCCAGCCCAGCCCAGCTGGGACCCAGTTTGAGCGAGGAACGGAACAAGTCCTTCCCACACCAAGGTTTGCAGGCCCTACCTCAGTCAGGGTTTCACCCACACTCTACAGCTCCGGAATGTCATGCTCTTCAGCCTCCTCCTCCTCCTGCGCATCCTCATCCACTTTACCCTCCACACCAGTCCCAAGCTGGAAGCACTGCAGCACTGCCTCGGCGAAGCGGCAACAGGCTGTGCTGCAGCTAATCTGCATAAGTGACAAATCCCACAATGCAGAAGAGGTGTGGACAGCTCTAAAACAGCATGCAGATCACTGGCTCACACCTCTGAACCTAAAGCCAGGAAAGGTTGTGTGTGACAATGGCCGTAACCTAGTGGCGGCTTTGAGGCGAGGCC
The DNA here is from genome assembly GCF_048569485.1 of Anomaloglossus baeobatrachus. Classification (NCBI taxonomy): domain Eukaryota; kingdom Metazoa; phylum Chordata; class Amphibia; order Anura; family Aromobatidae; genus Anomaloglossus; species Anomaloglossus baeobatrachus. The sequence continues at coordinate 201,540 of NW_027442087.1, read as the reverse complement.
AGCTGACACATGTTCCATGCATGGCCCATGTGCTCAACCTCGTGGTTCAGCGGTTTCTAAAGTCATACCCAGAGCTGTCTCATCTGCTGGTAAAAGTTCGCCGCCTGTCTGCACATTTTCGAAAGTCACCTACTGCTTCAGCCGGCCTTGCCGGCTTTCAGCGTCATTTGCATCTTCCGGCTCACAGACTGGTGTGTGATGTCCCCACGCGTTGGAATTCAACTCTGCACATGTTGATCAGGATATGTGAGCAGAAGAGGGCAGTTGTTGAGTACCTGCATCACCTAAGCCGTCGGGAAATGGGTCAAACTCCACACATAACACCTGAGGAGTGGAGATGGATGTCCGACCTATGTACCATCCTCCAAAACTTTGAGGACTCCACCAAGATGGTGAGCGGCGATGACGCCATTATTAGCGTCACCATACCGCTTCTCTGCCTTCTAAAACGGTCTCTGCTCAAAACCAAACATGATGCATTGCAGGCGGAACACGATGAGTTGGAGCAAGAAACAGTAGTGGGTGTGGGTGATAACACATAGCCCAGCCTCGTCTCATCACAACGTGCAGTGGAGGACTATGACGAGGAGGAAGATGAAGACATGGAGCAACTCTCCGGCCAAATTGAGGATATGACATGCATACCAGTCATATGCTCAGTTCAGCGTGGCTGGCCAGAGGACAGGGTAGATGAGGAGGAGGAGGAGAAGGAGGAGGACAGCATGTTCAGTCATCGTGTTGGTCTGGATACTGAAGTGATGGCTGTTAAGAGTCTGGCGCACATGGATGACTTTATGGTAAGCTGCCTGTCTCGTGACCCTCGCGTTAAGAACATCTTGGCCGACAATCATTACTGGTTGGTAACACTGTTAGACCCACGCTACAAGGAGAACTTTATGTCTCTTATTCCCGAGGCGGAGAGGTCAGCCAAAATGCAGCAGTTCCGGAAGGCCATAGTCACGGAAGTAGGCAAAGCATTCCCTTCACAAAACGCTAGCGTCATAATTGTAACACTATTAGTTAAAAGAAAGGGATAAAATGTAAAAAAAAACAAAATAAGGCATGACTTTTTTTTAACATCACATTTATTTTTTTTAGATTTAACCAAAGAATGTGCACATTTGTTATAATAAACAAGTGAAAAATGTTGAAAATCAGTCATCCAAAGGTGTGTGAAAAAAATATATACATATATGGTACCAATAAAAATGTCACTTTGTCTTGCAAAGAATGCAGCCCCCCAAATTATTTTTTTCCTCTGTGCGGCCCATACACCCAGCCGAGTTTGAGACCCCCTGCCTTACACTATATAGATATTATGTTCATTCCCCATCTATCTTGCTCAGGAGAGCATCTCCCTCCCCCGGCACCAAGAGCAGCTCATACTGAATTGTTACATTGACTAGTAACACTGCACACAGAAATGCACCTTAATATTCCACTGTTAACCCTTTCCTCCCAGCAGTAACACACAACTCCTCACCTTGATATCATGGTGATTTATGGTCAGAATGACTTCAATGCGATCAGTGATTTCTATTCTAGCTCTGCTCACATAGATTTTATATCCACACTCAACTATAGGCCGTTCTTCATATTTTGGGGGCTTTTAGTCAGATATACTAGTTTGTGCCTGTATAGTATTGGTGTAGATGGGAGTGTAGGGCATGGGTTACATGGCACTGTGGTGGGATACTGATGGGAGGTATTGGTGCTGTGTTTGATGCTTCTACTGGGTATTTTCCTACAAATACTGGAACAGCTCACTGCTTAGAATGATCCTTCCCAGCTCTATAATATATTATATATACCCCACAATGCAGGCTCACACACACATTTGTCTCAAGTGTGTTGTAGGGACACAGATACAGTCTTGGTCATGTGACTAAAGGCTACTTTACACACTGCGATATCGGTCCCGATATCGCTAGTGTGGGTACCCGCCCCCATCTGTTGCGCGACACGGGTAAATCGCTGCCCATGCCGCACAACACCGACCAGACCCGTCACACATACTTACCTGCCCGGCGACGTCGCTGTGACCGGCGAACCGCCTCCTTTCTATCTATCTAATACGATGACAACAGCTCTCCATACCTGCAGTCCACCACAAGGACCACCCTCTCTAATCCCTGAAAAATGAAATCATCCTCAGTGACGAAGAGAGGGGGCTATGCGCCCCCATGGTCTCAGAGCATTAACTCTTCTAAGAGTCCTAAGAGTCCTGCTCACACTGATGGGGTGCAGCTGTGGGACCCTATTTTCAGAGATGATGTCCTCCACCCAACTCTCAAAAAGCTGAAAGGGTCTTCAGTAGAGATGGATAGTCGAGCTGGGCTATCAGACGGTCACCTCTGTAGCTGTAGTGTCATTTTTCCTATGGTCCAATGTGTAAATTAAACAAAAAAGTGCACGTTTGTTATGATGTCCAAGATGGGGACCAGGATGTGGACATAATAAAAAATTAGGGAACATGATAGGAGACATTTCTACAATACATATAATCATTCTTATCTATCTAATACGATGACAACAGCTCTCCATACCTGCAGTCCACCACAAGGACCACCCTCTCTAATCCCTGAAAAATGAAATCATCCTCAGTGACGAAGAGAGGGGGCCAAGCGCCCCCCATGGTACCAGAGCATTGACTCTTCTAAGAGTCCTAAGAGTCCTGCTCACACTGATGGGGTGAAGCTGTGGGACCCTATTTTCAGAGATGATGTCCTCCACCCGACTCTCAAAAAGCTGAAAGGGTCTTCAGTAGAGATGGATAGTCGAGCTGGGCTATCAGACGGTCACCTATGTAGCTGTAGTGTCATTTTTCCTATGGTCCAATGTGTAAATTAAACAAAAAAGTGCACGTTTGTTATGATGTCCAAGATGGGGACCAGGATGTGGACATAATAAGAAATTAGGGAACATGATAGGAGACATTTCTACAATACATATAATCATTCTTATCTATCTAATACGATGACAACAGCTCTCCATACCTGCAGTCCACCACAAGGACCACCCTCTCTAATCCCTGAAAAATGAAATCATCCTCAGTGACGAAGAGAGGGGGCTAAGTGCCCCCAATGGTCTCAGAGCATTGACTCTTCTAAGAGTCCTAAGAGTCCTGCTCACACTGATGGGGTGCAGCTGTGGGACCCTATTTTCAGAGATGATGTCCTCCACCCAACTCTCAAAAAGCTGAAAGGGTCTTCAGTAGAGATGGATAGTCGAGCTGGGCTATCAGACGGTCACCTCTGTAGCTGTAGTGTCATTTTTCCTATGGTCCAATGTGTAAATTAAACAAAAAAGTGCACGTTTGTTATGATGTCCAAGATGGGGACCAGGATGTGGACATAATAAAAAATTAGGGAACATGATAGGAGACATTTCTACAATACATATAATCATTCTTATCTATCTAATACGATGACAACAGCTCTCCATACCTGCAGTCCACCACAAGGACCACCCTCTCTAATCCCTGAAAAATGAAATCATCCTCAGTGACGAAGAGAGGGGGCTAAGCGCCCCCATGGTCTCAGAGCATTAACTCTTCTAAGAGTCCTAAGAGTCCTGCTCACACTGATGGGGTGCAGCTGTGGGACCCTATTTTCAGAGATGATGTCCTCCACCCAACTCTCAAAAAGCTGAAAGGGTCTTCAGTAGAGATGGATAGTCGAGCTAGGCTATCAGACGGTCACCTCTGTAGCTGTAGTGTCATTTTTCCTATGGTCCAATGTGTAAATTAAACAAAAAAGTGCACGTTTGTTATGATGTCCAAGATGGGGACCAGGATGTGGACATAATAAAAAATTAGGGAACATGATAGGAGACATTTCTACAATACATATAATCATTCTTATCTATCTAATACGATGACAAAAGCTCTCCATACCTGCAGTCCACCACAAGGACCACCCTCTCTAATCCCTGAAAAATGAAATCATCCTCAGTGACGAAGAGAGGGGGCCAAGCGCCCCCCATGGTACCAGAGCATTGACTCTTCTAAGAGTCCTAAGAGTCCTGCTCACACTGATGGGGTGAAGCTGTGGGACCCTATTTTCAGAGATGATGTCCTCCACCCAACTCTCAAAAAGCTGAAAGGGTCTTCAGTAGAGATGGATAGTCGAGCTGGGCTATCAGACGGTCACCTCTGTAGCTGTAGTGTCATTTTTCCTATGGTCCAATGTGTAAATTAAACAAAAAAGTGCACGTTTGTTATGATGTCCAAGATGGGGACCAGGATGTGGACATAATAAGAAATTAGGGAACATGATAGGAGACATTTCTACAATACATATAATCATTCTTATCTATCTAATACGATCACAACAGCTCTCCATACCTGCAGTCCACCACAAGGACCACTCTCTCTAATCCCTGAAAAATTAAATCATCCTCAGTGACGAAGAGAGGGGGCTAAGCGCCCCCCATGGTCTCAGAGCATTGACTCTTCTAAGAGTCCTAAGATTCCTGCTCACACTGATGGGGTGCAGCTGTGGGACCCTATTTTCAGAGATGATGTCCTCCACCCAACTCTCAAAAAGCTGAAAAGGTCTTCAGTAGAGATGGATAGTCGAGCTGGGCTATCAGACGGTCACCTCTGTAGCTGTAGTGTCATTTTTCCTATGGTCCAATGTGTAAATTAAACAAAAAAGTGCACGTTTGTTATGATTTCCAAGATGGGGACCAGGATGTGGACATAATAAAAAAATAGGGAACATGATAGGAGACATTTCTACAATACATATAATCATTCTTATCTATGTAATACGATGACAACAGCTCTCCATACCTGCAGTCCACCACAAGGACCACCCTCTCTATTACCTGAAAAGTGAAATCATCCTCAGTGACGAAGAGAGGGGGCTAAGCGCCCCCCATGGTCTCAGAGCATTGACTCTTCTAAGAGTCCTAAGAGTCCTGCTCACACTGATGGGGTGCAGCTGTGGGACCCTATTTTCAGAGATGATGTTCTCTACCCAACTCTCAAAAAGCTGAAAGGGTCTTCAGTAGAGATGGATAGTCGAGCTGGGCTATCAGACGGTCACCTCTGTAGCTGTAGTGTCATTTTTCCTATGGTCCAATGTGTAAATTAAACAAAAAAGTGCACGTTTGTTATGATGTCCAAGATGGGGACCAGGATGTGGACATAATAAAAAATTAGGGAACATGATAGGAGACATTTCTACAATACATATAATCATTCTTATCTATTTAATACGATGACAACAGCTCTCCATACCTGCAGTCCACCACAAGGACCACCCTCTCTAATCCCTGAAAAATGAAATCATCCTCAGTGACGAAGAGTGGGGGCTAAGCGCCCCCCATGGTCTCAGAGCATTGACTCTTCTAAGAGTCCTAAGAGTCCTGCTCACACTGATGGGGTGCAGCTGTGGGACCCTATTTTCAGAGATGATGTCCTCCACCCAACTCTCAAAAAGCTGAAAGGGTCTTCAGTAGAGATGGATAGTCGAGCTGGGCTATCAGACGGTCACCTCTGTAGCTGTAGTGTCATTTTTCCTATGGTCCAATGTGTAAATTAAACAAAAAAGTGCACGTTTGTTATGATGTCCAAGATGGGGACCAGGATGTGGACATAATAAAAAATTAGGGAACATGATAGGAGACATTTCTACAATACATATAATCATTTTTATCTATCTAATACGATGACAACAGCTCTCCATACCTGCAGTCCACCACAAGGACCACCCTCTCTAATCCCTGAAAAATGAAATCATCCTCAGTGACGAAGAGAGGGGGCTAAGTGCCCCCATGGTCTCAGAGCATTAACTCTTCTAAGAGTCCTAAGAGTCCTGCTCACACTGATGGGTTGCAGCTGTGGGACCCTATTTTCAGAGATGATGTCCTCCACCCAACTCTCAAAAAGCTGAAAGGGTCTTCAGTAGAGATGGATAGTCGAGCTGGGCTATCAGACGGTCACCTCTGTAGCTGTAGTGTCATTTTTCCTATGGTCCAATGTGTAAATTAAACAAAAAAGTGCACGTTTGTTATGATGTCCAAGATGGGGACCAGGATGTGGACATAATAAAAAATTAGGGAACATGATAGGAGACATTTCTACAATACATATAATCATTCTTATCTATCTAATATGATGATAACAGCTCTCCATATCTGCAGTCCACCACAAGGACCACCCTCTCTAATCCCTGAAAAATGAAATCATCCTCAGTGATGAAGAGAGGGGGCTAAGTGCCCCCAATGGTCTCAGAGCATTGACTCTTCTAAGAGTCCTAAGAGTCCTGCTCACACTGATGGGGTGCAGCTGTGGGACCCTATTTTCAGAGATGATGTCCTCCACCCAACTCTCAAAAAGCTGAAAGGGTCTTCAGTAGAGATGGATAGTCGAGCTGGGCTATCAGACGGTCACCTCTGTAGCTGTAGTGTCATTTTTCCTATGGTCCAATGTGTAAATTAAACAAAAAAGTGCACGTTTGTTATGATGTTCAAGATGGGGACCAGGATGTGGACATAATAAAAAATTAGGGAACATGATAGGAGACATTTCTACAATACATATAATCATTCTTATCTATCTAATATGATCACAACAGCTCTCCATACCTGCAGTCCACCACAAGGACCACTCTCTCTAATCCCTGAAAAATGAAATCATCCTCAGTGACGAAGAGAGGGGGCTAAGCGCCCCCCATGGTCTCAGAGCATTGACTCTTCTAAGAGTCCTAAGATTCCTGCTCACACTGATGGGGTGCAGCTGTGGGACCCTATTTTCAGAGATGATGTCCTCCACCCAACTCTCAAAAAGCTGAAAGGGTCTTCAGTAGAGATGGATAGTCAAGCTGGGCTATCAGACGGTCACCTCTGTAGCTGTAGTGTCATTTTTCCTATGGTCCAATGTGTAAATTAAACAAAAAAGTGCACGTTTGTTATGATTTCCAAGATGGGGACCAGGATGTGGACATAATAAAAAAATAGGGAACATGATAGGAGACATTTCTACAATACATATAATCATTCTTATCTATCTAATACGATGACAACAGCTCTCCATACCTGCAGTCCACCACAAGGACCACCCTCTCTATTCCCTGAAAAGTGAAATCATCCTCAGTGACGAAGAGAGGGGGCTAAGCGCCCCCCATGGTCTCAGAGCATTGACTCTTCTAAGAGTCCTAAGAGTCCTGCTCACACTGATGGGGTGCAGCTGTGGGACCCTATTTTCAGAGATGATGTTCTCCACCCAACTCTCAAAAAGCTGAAAGGGTCTTCAGTAGAGATGGATAGTCGAGCTGGGCTATCAGACGGTCACCTCTGTAGCTGTAGTGTCATTTTTCCTATGGTCCAATGTGTAAATTAAACAAAAAAGTGCACGTTTGTTATGATGTCCAAGATGGGGACCAGGATGTGGACATAATAAAAAATTAGGGAACATGATAGGAGACATTTCTACAATACATATAATCATTCTTATCTATTTAATACGATGACAACAGCTCTCCATACCTGCAGTCCACCACAAGGACCACCCTCTCTAATCCCTGAAAAATGAAATCATCCTCAGTGACGAAGAGAGGGGGCTAAGCGCCCCCCATGGTCTCAGAGCATTGACTCTTCTAAGAGTCCTAAGAGTCCTGCTCACACTGATGGGGTGCAGCTGTGGGACCCTATTTTCAGAGATGATGTCCTCCACCCAACTCTCAAAAAGCTGAAAGGGTCTTCAGTAGAGATGGATAGTCGAGCTGGGCTATCAGACGGTCACCTCTGTAGCTGTAGTGTCATTTTTCCTATGGTCCAATGTGTAAATTAAACAAAAAAGTGCACGTTTGTTATGATGTCCAAGATGGGGACCAGGATGTGGACATAATAAAAAATTAGGGAACATGATAGGAGACATTTCTACAATACATATAATCATTCTTATCTATCTAATACGATGACAACAGCTCTCCATACCTGCAGTCCACCACAAGGACCACCCTCTCTATTCCCTGAAAAGTGAAATCATCCTCAGTGACGAAGAGAGGGGGCTAAGCGCCCCCCATGGTCTCAGAGCATTGACTCTTCTAAGAGTCCTAAGAGTCCTGCTCACACTGATGGGGTGCAGCTGTGGGACCCTATTTTCAGAGATGATGTTCTCCACCCAACTCTCAAAAAGCTGAAAGGGTCTTCAGTAGAGATGGATAGTCGAGCTGGGCTATCAGACGGTCACCTCTGTAGCTGTAGTGTCATTTTTCCTATGGTCCAATGTGTAAATTAAACAAAAAAGTGCACGTTTGTTATGATGTCCAAGATGGGGACCAGGATGTGGACATAATAAAAAATTAGGGAACATGATAGGAGACATTTCTACAATACATATAATCATTCTTATCTATTTAATACGATGACAACAGCTCTCCATACCTGCAGTCCACCACAAGGACCACCCTCTCTAATCCCTGAAAAATGAAATCATCCTCAGTGACGAAGAGAGGGGGCTAAGCGCCCCCCATGGTCTCAGAGCATTGACTCTTCTAAGAGTCCTAAGAGTCCTGCTCACACTGATGGGGTGCAGCTGAGGGACCCTATTTTCAGAGATGATGTCCTCCACCCAACTCTCAAAAAGCTGAAAGGGTCTTCAGTAGAGATGGATAGTCGAGCTGGGCTATCAGACGGTCACCTCTGTAGCTGTAGTGTCATTTTTCCTATGGTCCAATGTGTAAATTAAACAAAAAAGTGCACGTTTGTTATGATGTCCAAGATGGGGACCAGGATGTGGACATGATAAAAAATTAGGGAACATGATAGGAGACATTTCTACAATACATATAATCATTCTTATCTATCTAATACGATGATAACAGCTCTCGATATCTGCAGTCCACCACAAGGACCACCCTCTCTAATCCCTGAAAAATGAAATCATCCTCAGTGATGAAGAGAGGGGGCTAAGTGCCCCCAATGGTCTCAGAGCATTGACTCTTCTAAGAGTCCTAAGAGTCCTGCTCACACTGATGGGGTGCAGCTGTGGGACCCTATTTTCAGAGATGATGTCCTCCACCCAACTCTCAAAAAGCTGAAAGGGTCTGCAGTAGAGATGGATAGTCGAGCTGGGCTATCAGACGGTCACCTCTGTAGCTGTAGTGTCATTTTTCCTATGGTCCAATGTGTAAATTAAACAAAAAAGTGCACGTTTGTTATGATGTCCAAGATGGGGACCAGGATGTGGACATAATAAAAAATTAGGGAACATGATAGGAGACATTTCTACAATACATATAATCATTCTTATCTATCTAATACGATGACAACAGCTCTCCATACCTGCAGTCCACCACAAGGACCACCCTCTCTAATCCCTGAAAAATGAAATCATCCTCAGTGACGAAGAGAGGGGGCTAAGCGCCCCCATGGTCTCAGAGCATTAACTCTTCTAAGAGTCCTAAGAGTCCTGCTCACACTGATGGGGTGCAGCTGTGGGACCCTATTTTCAGAGATGATGTCCTCCACCCAACTCTCAAAAAGCTGAAAGGGTCTTCAGTAGAGATGGATAGTCGAGCTGGGCTATCAGACGGTCACCTCTGTAGCTGTAGTGTCATTTTTCCTATGGTCCAATGTGTAAATTAAACAAAAAAGTGCACGTTTGTTATGATGTCCAAGATGGGGACCAGGATGTGGACATAATAAAAAATTAGGGAACATGATAGGAGACATTTCTACAATACATATAATCATTCTTATCTATCTAATACGATGACAACAGCTCTCCATACCTGCAGTCCACCACAAGGACCACCCTCTCTAATCCCTGAAAAATGAAATCATCCTCAGGGACGAAGAGAGGGGGCTAAGCGCCCCCCATGGTTTTAGAGCATTGACTCTTCTAAGAGTCCTAAGAGTCCTGCTTACACTGATGGGGTGCAGCTGTGGGACCCTATTTTAAGAGATGATGTCCTCCACCCAACTCTCAAAAAGCTGAAAGGGTCTTCAGTAGAGATGGATAGTCGAGCTGGGCTATCAGACGGTCACCTCTGTAGCTGTAGTGTCATTTTTCCTATGGTCCAATGTGTAAATTAAACAAAAAAGTGCACGTTTGTTATGATGTCCAAGATGGGGACCAGGATGTGGACATAATAAAAAATTAGGGAACATGATAGGAGACATTTCTACAATACATATAATCATTCTTATCTATCTAATACGATGACAACAGCTCTCCATACCTGCAGTCCACCACAAGGACCACCCTCTCTAATCCCTGAAAAATGAAATCATCCTCAGGGACGAAGAGAGGGGGCTAAGCGCCCCCCATGGTTTTAGAGCATTGACTCTTCTAAGAGTCCTAAGAGTCCTGCTTACACTGATGGGGTGCAGCTGTGGGACCCTATTTTAAGAGATGATGTCCTCCACCCAACTCTCAAAAAGCTGAAAGGGTCTTCAGTAGAGATGGATAGTCGAGCTGGGCTATCAGACGGTCACCTCTGTAGCTGTAGTGTCATTTTTCCTATGGTCCAATGTGTAAATTAAACAAAAAAGTGCACGTTTGTTATGATGTCCAAGATGGGGACCAGGATGTGGACATAATAAAAAATTAGGGAACATGATAGGAGACATTTCTACAATACATATAATCATTCTTATCTATCTAATACGATGATAACAGCTCTCCATATCTGCAGTCCACCACAAGGACCACCCTCTCTAATCCCTGAAAAATGAAATCATCCTCAGTGAGGAAGAGAGGGGGCTAAGTGCCCCCAATGGTCTCAGAGCATTGACTCTTCTAAGAGTCCTAAGAGTCCTGCTCACACTGATGGGGTGCAGCTGTGGGACCCTATTTTCAGAGATGATGTCCTCCACCCAACTCTCAAAAAGCTGAAAGGGTCTTCAGTAGAGATGGATAGTCGAGCTGGGCTATCAGACGGTCACCTCTGTAGCTGTAGTGTCATTTTTCCTATGGTCCAATGTGTAAATTAAACAAAAAAGTGCACGTTTGTTATGATGTCCAAGATGGGGACCAGGATGTGGACATAATAAAAAATTAGGGAACATGATAGGAGACATTTCTACAATACATATAATCATTCTTATCTATCTAATACGATGACAACAGCTCTCCATACCTGCAGTCCACCACAAGGACCACCCTCTCTAATCCCTGAAAAATGAAATCATCCTCAGTGACGAAGAGAGGGGGCTAAGCGCCCCCATGGTCTCAGAGCATTAACTCTTCTAAGAGTCCTAAGAGTCCTGCTCACACTGATGGGGTGCAGCTGTGGGACCCTATTTTCAGAGATGATGTCCTCCACCCAACTCTCAAAAAGCTGAAAGGGTCTTCAGTAGAGATGGATAGTCGAGCTGGGCTATCAGACGGTCACCTCTGTAGCTGTAGTGTCATTTTTCCTATGGTCCAATGTGTAAATTAAACAAAAAAGTGCACGTTTGTTATGATGTCCAAGATGGGGACCAGGATGTGGACATAATAAAAAATTAGGGAATATGATAGGAGACATTTCTACAATACATATAATCATTCTTATCTATCTAATACGATGACAACAGCTCTCCATACCTGCAGTCCACCACAAGGACCACCCTCTCTAATCCCTGAAAAATGAAATCATCCTCAGGGACGAAGAGAGGGGGCTAAGCGCCCCCCATGGTTTTAGAGCATTGACTCTTCTAAGAGTCCTAAGAGTCCTGCTTACACTGATGGGGTGCAGCTGTGGGACCCTATTTTAAGAGATGATGTCCTCCACCCAACTCTCAAAAAGCTGAAAGGGTCTTCAGTAGAGATGGATAGTCGAGCTGGGCTATCAGACGGTCACCTCTGTAGCTGTAGTGTCATTTTTCCTATGGTCCAATGTGTAAATTAAACAAAAAAGTGCACGTTTGTTATGATGTCCAAGATGGGGACCAGGATGTGGACATAATAAAAAATTAGGGAACATGATAGGAGACATTTCTACAATACATATAATCATTCTTATCTATCTAATACGATGACAACAGCTCTCCATACCTGCAGTCCACCACAAGGACCACCCTCTCTAATCCCTGAAAAATGAAATCATCCTCAGTGACGAAGAGAGGGGGCTAAGCGCCCCCATGGTCTCAGAGCATTAACTCTTCTAAGAGTCCTAAGAGTCCTGCTCACACTGATGGGGTGCAGCTGTGGGACCCTATTTTCAGAGATGATGTCCTCCACCCAACTCTCAAAAAGCTGAAAGGGTCTTCAGTAGAGATGGATAGTCGAGCTGGGCTATCAGACGGTCACCTCTGTAGCTGTAGTGTCATTTTTCCTATGGTCCAATGTGTAAATTAAACAAAAAAGTGCACGTTTGTTATGATGTCCAAGATGGGGACCAGGATGTGGACATAATAAAAAATTAGGGAACATGATAGGAGACATTTCTACAATACATATAATCATTCTTATCTATCTAATACGATGACAACAGCTCTCCATACCTGCAGTCCACCACAAGGACCACCCTCTCTAATCCCTGAAAAATGAAATCATCCTCAGGGACGAAGAGAGGGGGCTAAGCGCCCCCCATGGTTTTAGAGCATTGACTCTTCTAAGAGTCCTAAGAGTCCTGCTTACACTGATGGGGTGCAGCTGTGGGACCCTATTTTAAGAGATGATGTCCTCCACCCAACTCTCAAAAAGCTGAAAGGGTCTTCAGTAGAGATGGATAGTCGAGCTGGGCTATCAGACGGTCACCTCTGTAGCTGTAGTGTCATTTTTCCTATGGTCCAATGTGTAAATTAAACAAAAAAGTGCACGTTTGTTATGATGTCCAAGATGGGGACCAGGATGTGGACATAATAAAAAATTAGGGAACATGATAGGAGACATTTCTACAATACATATAATCATTCTTATCTATCTAATACGATGACAACAGCTCTCCATACCTGCAGTCCACCACAAGGACCACCCTCTCTAATCCCTGAAAAATGAAATCATCCTCAGTGACGAAGAGAGGGGGCTAAGCGCCCCCATGGTCTCAGAGCATTAACTCTTCTAAGAGTCCTAAGAGTCCTGCTCACACTGATGGGGTGCAGCTGTGGGACCCTATTTTCAGAGATGATGTCCTCCACCCAACTCTCAAAAAGCTGAAAGGGTCTTCAGTAGAGATGGATAGTCGAGCTGGGCTATCAGACGGTCACCTCTGTAGCTGTAGTGTCATTTTTCCTATGGTCCAATGTGTAAATTAAACAAAAAAGTGCACGTTTGTTATGATGTCCCAGATGGGGACCAGGATGTGGACATAATAAAAAATTAGGGAACATGATAGGAGACATTTCTACAATACATATAATCATTCTTATCTATCTAATACGATGACAACAGCTCTCCATACCTGCAGTCCACCACAAGGACCACCCTCTCTAATCCCTGAAAAATGAAATCATCCTCAGGGACGAAGAGAGGGGGCTAAGCGCCCCCCATGGTTTTAGAGCATTGACTCTTCTAAGAGTCCTAAGAGTCCTACTTACACTGATGGGGTGCAGCTGTGGGACCCTATTTTAAGAGATGATGTCCTCCACCCAACTCTCAAAAAGCTGAAAGGGTCTTCAGTAGAGATGGATAGTCGAGCTGGGCTATCAGACGGTCACCTCTGTAGCTGTAGTGTCATTTTTCCTATGGTCCAATGTGTAAATTAAACAAAAAAGTGCACGTTTGTTATGATGTCCAAGATGGGGACCAGGATGTGGACATAATAAAAAATTAGGGAACATGATAGGAGACATTTCTACAATACATATAATCATTCTTATCTATCTAATATGATCACAACAGCTCTCCATACCTGCAGTCCACCACAAGGACCACTCTCTCTAATCCCTGAAAAATGAAATCATCCTCAGTGACGAAGAGAGGGGGCTAAGCGCCCCCCATGGTCTCAAAACATTGACTCTTCTAAGAGTCCTAAGAGTCCTGCTCACACTGATGGGGTGCAGCTGTGGGACCCTATTTTCAGAGATGATGTCCTCCACCCAACTCTCAAAAAGCTGAAAGGGTCTTCAGTAGAGATGGATAGTCGAGCTGGGCTACCAGACGGTCACCTCTGTAGCTGTAGTGTCATTTTTCCTATGGTCCAATGTGTAAATTAAACAAAAAAGTGCACGTTTGTTATGATTTCCAAGATGGGGACCAGGATGTGGACATAATAAAAAAATAGGGAACATGATAGGAGACATTTCTACAATACATATAATCATTCTTATCTATCTAATACGATGACAACAGCTCTCCATACCTGCAGTCCACCACAAGGACCACCCTCTCTATTCCCTGAAAAGTGAAATCATCCTCAGTGACGAAGAGAGGGGGCTAAGCGCCCCCCATGGTCTCAAAACATTGACTCTTCTAAGAGTCCTAAGAGTCCTGCTCACACTGATGGGGTGCAGCTGTGGGACCCTATTTTCAGAGATGATGTCCTCCACCCAACTCTCAAAAAGCTGAAAGGGTCTTCAGTAGAGATGGATAGTCGAGCTGGGCTATCAGACGGTCACCTCTGTAGCTGTAGTGTCATTTTTCCTATGGTCCAATGTGTAAATTAAACAAAAAAGTGCACGTTTGTTATGATGTCCAAGATGGGGACCAGGATGTGGACATAATAAAAAATTAGGGAACATGATAGGAGACATTTCTACAATACATATAATCATTCTTATCTATCTAATACGATGACAACAGCTCTCCATACCTGCAGTCCACCACAAGGACCACCCTCTCTAATCCCTGAAAAATGAAATCATCCTCAGTGACGAAGAGAGGGGGCTAAGCGCCCCCATGGTCTCAGAGCATTAACTCTTCTAAGAGTCCTAAGAGTCCTGCTCACACTGATGGGGTGCAGCTGTGGGACCCTATTTTCAGAGATGATGTCCTCCACCCAACTCTCAAAAAGCTGAAAGGGTCTTCAGTAGAGATGGATAGTCGAGCTGGGCTATCAGACGGTCACCTCTGTAGCTGTAGTGTCATTTTTCCTATGGTCCAATGTGTAAATTAAACAAAAAAGTGCACGTTTGTTATGATGTCCAAGATGGGGACCAGGATGTGGACATAATAAAAAATTAGGGAACATGATAGGAGACATTTCTACAATACATATAATCATTCTTATCTATCTAATACGATGACAACAGCTCTCCATACCTGCAGTCCACCACAAGGACCACCCTCTCTAATCCCTGAAAAATGAAATCATCCTCAGGGACGAAGAGAGGGGGCTAAGCGCCCCCCATGGTTTTAGAGCATTGACTCTTCTAAGAGTCCTAAGAGTCCTGCTTACACTGATGGGGTGCAGCTGTGGGACCCTATTTTAAGAGATGATGTCCTCCACCCAACTCTCAAAAAGCTGAAAGGGTCTTCAGTAGAGATGGATAGTCGAGCTGGGCTATCAGACGGTCACCTCTGTAGCTGTAGTGTCATTTTTCCTATGGTCCAATGTGTAAATTAAACAAAAAAGTGCACGTTTGTTATGATGTCCAAGATGGGGACCAGGATGTGGACATAATAAAAAATTAGGGAACATGATAGGAGACATTTCTACAATACATATAATCATTCTTATCTATCTAATACGATGACAACAGCTCTCCATACCTGCAGTCCACCACAAGGACCACCCTCTCTATTCCCTGAAAAGTGAAATCATCCTCAGTGACGAAGAGAGGGGGCTAAGCGCCCCCCATGGTCTCAAAACATTGACTCTTCTAAGAGTCCTAAGAGTCCTGCTCACACTGATGGGGTGCAGCTGTGGGACCCTATTTTCAGAGATGATGTCCTCCACCCAACTCTCAAAAAGCTGAAAGGGTCTTCAGTAGAGATGGATAGTCGAGCTGGGCTATCAGACGGTCACCTCTGTAGCTGTAGTGTCATTTTTCCTATGGTCCAATGTGTAAATTAAACAAAAAAGTGCACGTTTGTTATGATGTCCAAGATGGGGACCAGGATGTGGACATAATAAAAAATTAGGGAACATGATAGGAGACATTTCTACAATACATATAATCATTCTTATCTATCTAATACGATGACAACAGCTCTCCATACCTGCAGTCCACCACAAGGACCACCCTCTCTAATCCCTGAAAAATGAAATCATCCTCAGTGACGAAGAGAGGGGGCTAAGCGCCCCCATGGTCTCAGAGCATTAACTCTTCTAAGAGTCCTAAGAGTCCTGCTCACACTGATGGGGTGCAGCTGTGGGACCCTATTTTCAGAGATGATGTCCTCCACCCAACTCTCAAAAAGCTGAAAGGGTCTTCAGTAGAGATGGATAGTCGAGCTGGGCTATCAGACGGTCACCTCTGTAGCTGTAGTGTCATTTTTCCTATGGTCCAATGTGTAAATTAAACAAAAAAGTGCACGTTTGTTATGATGTCCAAGATGGGGACCAGGATGTGGACATAATAAAAAATTAGGGAACATGATAGGAGACATTTCTACAATACATATAATCATTCTTATCTATCTAATACGATGACAACAGCTCTCCATACCTGCAGTCCACCACAAGGACCACCCTCTCTAATCCCTGAAAAATGAAATCATCCTCAGGGACGAAGAGAGGGGGCTAAGCGCCCCCCATGGTTTTAGAGCATTGACTCTTCTAAGAGTCCTAAGAGTCCTGCTTACACTGATGGGGTGCAGCTGTGGGACCCTATTTTAAGAGATGATGTCCTCCACCCAACTCTCAAAAAGCTGAAAGGGTCTTCAGTAGAGATGGATAGTCGAGCTGGGCTATCAGACGGTCACCTCTGTAGCTGTAGTGTCATTTTTCCTATGGTCCAATGTGTAAATTAAACAAAAAAGTGCACGTTTGTTATGATGTCCAAGATGGGGACCAGGATGTGGACATAATAAAAAATTAGGGAACATGATAGGAGACATTTCTACAATACATATAATCATTCTTATCTATCTAATACGATGACAACAGCTCTCCATACCTGCAGTCCACCACAAGGACCACCCTCTCTAATCCCTGAAAAATGAAATCATCCTCAGTGACGAAGAGAGGGGGCTAAGCGCCCCCATGGTCTCAGAGCATTAACTCTTCTAAGAGTCCTAAGAGTCCTGCTCACACTGATGGGGTGCAGCTGTGGGACCCTATTTTCAGAGATGATGTCCTCCAGCCAACTCTCAAAAAGCTGAAAGGGTCTTCAGTAGAGATGGATAGTCGAGCTGGGCTATCAGACGGTCACCTCTGTAGCTGTAGTGTCATTTTTCCTATGGTCCAATGTGTAAATTAAACAAAAAAGTGCACGTTTGTTATGATGTCCAAGATGGGGACCAGGATGTGGACATAATAAAAAATTAGGGAACATGATAGGAGACATTTCTACAATACATATAATCATTCTTATCTATCTAATACGATCACAACAGCTCTCCATACCTGCAGTCCACCACAAGGACCACTCTCTCTAATCCCTGAAAAATGAAATCATCCTCAGTGACGAAGAGAGGGGGCTAAGCGCCCCCCATGGTCTCAAAACATTGACTCTTCTAAGAGTCCTAAGAGTCCTGCTCACACTGATGGGGTGCAGCTGTGGGACCCTATTTTCAGAGATGATGTCCTCCACCCAACTCTCAAAAAGCTGAAAGGGTCTTCAGTAGAGATGGATAGTCGAGCTGGGCTACCAGACGGTCACCTCTGTAGCTGTAGTGTCATTTTTCCTATGGTCCAATGTGTAAATTAAACAAAAAAGTGCACGTTTGTTATGATTTCCAAGATGGGGACCAGGATGTGGACATAATAAAAAAATAGGGAACATGATAGGAGACATTTCTACAATACATATAATCATTCTTATCTATCTAATACGATGACAACAGCTCTCCATACCTGCAGTCCACCACAAGGACCACCCTCTCTATTCCCTGAAAAGTGAAATCATCCTCAGTGACGAAGAGAGGGGGCTAAGCGCCCCCCATGGTCTCAAAACATTGACTCTTCTAAGAGTCCTAAGAGTCCTGCTCACACTGATGGGGTGCAGCTGTGGGACCCTATTTTCAGAGATGATGTTCTCCACCCAACTCTCAAAAAGCTGAAAGGGTCTTCAGTAGAGATGGATAGTCGAGCTGGGCTATCAGACGGTCACCTCTGTAGCTGTAGTGTCATTTTTCCTATGGTCCAATGTGTAAATTAAACAAAAAAGTGCACGTTTGTTATGATGTCCAAGATGGGGACCAGGATGTGGACATAATAAAAAATTAGGGAACATGATAGGAGACATTTCTACAATACATATAATCATTCTTATCTATTTAATACGATGACAACAGCTCTCCATACCTGCAGTCCACCACAAGGACCACCCTCTCTAATCCCTGAAAAATGAAATCATCCTCAGTGACGAAGAGAGGGGGCTAAGCGCCCCCCATGGTCTGAGAGCATTGACTCTTCTAAGAGTCCTAAGAGTCCTGCTCACACTGATGGGGTGCAGCTGTGGGACCCTATTTTCAGAGATGATGTCCTCCACCCAACTCTCAAAAAGCTGAAAGGGTCTTCAGTAGAGATGGATTGTCGAGCTGGGCTATCAGACGGTCACCTCTGTAGCTGTAGTGTCATTTTTCCTATGGTCCAATGTGTAAATTAAACAAAAAAGTGCACGTTTGTTATGATGTCCAAGATGGGGACCAGGATGTGGACATAATAAAAAATTAGGGAACATGATAGGAGACATTTCTACAATACATATAATCATTCTTATCTATCTAATACGATGATAACAGCTCTCCATACCTGCAGTCCACCACAAGGACCACCCTCTCTAATCCCTGAAAAATGAAATCATCCTCAGTGACGAAGAGAGGGGGCTAAGTGCCCCCAATGGTCTCAGAGCATTGACTCTTCTAAGAGTCCTTAGAGTCCTGCTCACACTGATAGGGTGCAGCTGTGGGACCCTATTTTCAGAGATGATGTCCTCCACCCAACTCTCAAAAAGCTGAAAGGGTCTTCAGTAGAGATGGATAGTCGAGCTGGGCTATCAGACAGTCACCTCTGTAGCTGTAGTGTCATTTTTCCTATGGTCCAATGTGTAAATTAAACAAAAAAGTGCACGTTTGTTATGATGTCCAAGATGGGGACCAGGATGTGGACATAATAAAAAATTAGGGAACATGATAGGAGACATTTCTACAATACATATAATCATTCTTATCTATCTAATACGATGACAACAGCTCTCCATACCTGCAGTCCACCACAAGGACCACCCTCTCTAATCCCTGAAAAATGAAATCATCCTCAGGGACGAAGAGAGGGGGCTAAGCGCCCCCCATGGTTTTAGAGCATTGACTCTTCTAAGAGTCCTAAGAGTCCTGCTTACACTGATGGGGTGCAGCTGTGGGACCCTATTTTAAGAGATGATGTCCTCCACCCAACTCTCAAAAAGCTGAAAGGGTCTTCAGTAGAGATGGATAGTCGAGCTGGGCTATCAGACGGTCACCTCTGTAGCTGTAGTGTCATTTTTCCTATGGTCCAATGTGTAAATTAAACAAAAAAGTGCACGTTTGTTATGATGTCCAAGATGGGGACCAGGATGTGGACATAATAAAAAATTAGGGAACATGATAGGAGACATTTCTACAATACATATAATCATTCTTATCTATCTAATACGATGACAACAGCTCTCCATACCTGCAGTCCACCACAAGGACCACCCTCTCTAATCCCTGAAAAATGAAATCATCCTCAGTGACGAAGAGAGGGGGCTAAGTGCCCCCAATGGTCTCAGAGCATTGACTCTTCTAAGAGTCCTAAGAGTCCTGCTCACACTGATAGGGTGCAGCTGTGGGACCCTATTTTCAGAGATGATGTCCTCCACCCAACTCTCAAAAAGCTGAAAGGGTCTTCAGTAGAGATGGATAGTCGAGCTGGGCTATCAGACAGTCACCTCTGTAGCTGTAGTGTCATTTTTCCTATGGTCCAATGTGTAAATTAAACAAAAAAGTGCACGTTTGTTATGATGTCCAAGATGGGGACCAGGATGTGGACATAATAAAAAATTAGGGAACATGATAGGAGACATTTCTACAATACATATAATCATTCTTATCTATCTAATACGATGACAACAGCTCTCCATACCTGCAGTCCACCACAAGGACCACCCTCTCTAATCCCTGAAAAATGAAATCATCCTCAGGGACGAAGAGAGGGGGCTAAGCGCCCCCCATGGTTTTAGAGCATTGACTCTTCTAAGAGTCCTAAGAGTCCTGCTTACACTGATGGGGTGCAGCTGTGGGACCCTATTTTAAGAGATGATGTCCTCCACCCAACTCTCAAAAAGCTGAAAGGGTCTTCAGTAGAGATGGATAGTCGAGCTGGGCTATCAGACGGTCACCTCTGTAGCTGTAGTGTCATTTTTCCTATGGTCCAATGTGTAAATTAAACAAAAAAGTGCACGTTTGTTATGATGTCCAAGATGGGGACCAGGATGTGGACATAATAAAAAATTAGGGAACATGATAGGAGACATTTCTACAATACATATAATCATTCTTATCTATCTAATACGATGACAACAGCTCTCCATACCTGCAGTCCACCACAAGGACCACCCTCTCTAATCCCTGAAAAATGAAATCATCCTCAGTGACGAAGAGAGGGGGCTAAGCGCCCCCATGGTCTCAGAGCATTAACTCTTCTAAGAATCCTAAGAGTCCTGCTCACACTGATGGGGTGCAGCTGTGGGACCCTATTTTCAGAGATGATGTCCTCCACCCAACTCTCAAAAAGCTGAAAGGGTCTTCAGTAGAGATGGATAGTCGAGCTGGGCTATCAGACGGTCACCTCTGTAGCTGTAGTGTCATTTTTCCTATGGTCCAATGTGTAAATTAAACAAAAAAGTGCACGTTTGTTATGATGTCCAAGATGGGGACCAGGATGTGGACATAATAAAAAATTAGGGAACATGATAGGAGACATTTCTACAATACATATAATCATTCTTATCTATCTAATACGATCACAACAACTCTCCATACCTGCAGTCCACCACAAGGACCACCCTCTCTATTCCCTGAAAAGTGAAATCATCCTCAGTGACGAAGAGAGGGGGCTAAGCGCCCCCCATGGTCTCAAAACATTGACTCTTCTAAGAGTCCTAAGAGTCCTGCTCACACTGATGGGGTGCAGCTGTGGGACCCTATTTTCAGAGATGATGTTCTCCACCCAACTCTCAAAAAGCTGAAAGGGTCTTCAGTAGAGATGGATAGTCGAGCTGGGCTATCAGACGGTCACCTCTGTAGCTGTAGTGTCATTTTTCCTATGGTCCAATGTGTAAATTAAACAAAAAAGTGCACGTTTGTTATGATGTCCAAGATGGGGACCAGGATGTGGACATAATAAAAAATTAGGGAACATGATAGGAGACATTTCTACAATACATATAATCATTCTTATCTATTTAATACGATGACAACAGCTCTCCATACCTGCAGTCCACCACAAGGACCACCCTCTCTAATCCCTGAAAAATGAAATCATCCTCAGTGACGAAGAGAGGGGGCTAAGCGCCCCCCATGGTCTCAGAGCATTGACTCTTCTAAGAGTCCTAAGAGTCCTGCTCACACTGATGGGGTGCAGCTGTGGGACCCTATTTTCAGAGATGATGTCCTCCACCCAACTCTCAAAAAGCTGAAAGGGTCTTCAGTAGAGATGGATTGTCGAGCTGGGCTATCAGACGGTCACCTCTGTAGCTGTAGTGTCATTTTTCCTATGGTCCAATGTGTAAGTTAAACAAAAAAGTGCACGTTTGTTATGATGTCCAAGATGGGGACCAGGATGTGGACATAATAAAAAATTAGGGAACATGATAGGAGACATTTCTACAATACATATAATCATTCTTATCTATCTAATACGATGATAACAGCTCTCCATACCTGCAGTCCACCACAAGGACCACCCTCCCTAATCCCTGAAAAATGAAATCATCCTCAGTGACGAAGAGAGGGGGCTAAGTGCCCCCAATGGTCTCAGAGCATTGACTCTTCTAAGAGTCCTAAGAGTCCTGCTCACACTGATGGGGTGCAGCTGTGGGACCCTATTTTCAGAGATGATGTCCTCCACCCAACTCTCAAAAAGCTGAAAGGGTCTTCAGTAGAGATGGATAGTCGAGCTGGGCTATCAGACGGTCACCTCTGTAGCTGTAGTGTCATTTTTCCTATGGTCCAATGTGTAAATTAAACAAAAAAGTGCACGTTTGTTATGATGTCCAAGATGGGGACCAGGATGTGGACATAATAAAAAATTAGGGAACATGATAGGAGACATTTCTACAATACATATAATCATTCTTATCTATCTAATACGATGACAACAGCTCTCCATACCTGCAGTCCACCACAAGGACCACCCTCTCTAATCCCTGAAAAATGAAATCATCCTCAGTGACGAAGAGAGGGGGCTAAGCGCCCCCATGGTCTCAGAGCATTAACTCTTCTAAGAGTCCTAAGAGTCCTGCTCACACTGATGGGGTGCAGCTGTGGGACCCTATTTTCAGAGATGATGTCCTCCACCCAACTCTCAAAAAGCTGAAAGGGTCTTCAGTAGAGATGGATAGTCGAGCTGGGCTACCAGACGGTCACCTCTGTAGCTGTAGTGTCATTTTTCCTATGGTCCAATGTGTAAATTAAACAAAAAAGTGCACGTTTGTTATGATTTCCAAGATGGGGACCAGGATGTGGACATAATAAAAAAATAGGGAACATGATAGGAGACATTTCTACAATACATATAATCATTCTTATCTATCTAATACGATGACAACAGCTCTCCATACCTGCAGTCCACCACAAGGACCACCCTCTCTATTCCCTGAAAAGTGAAATCATCCTCAGTGACGAAGAGAGGGGGCTAAGCGCCCCCCATGGTCTCAAAACATTGACTCTTCTAAGAGTCCTAAGAGTCCTGCTCACACTGATGGGGTGCAGCTGTGGGACCCTATTTTCAGAGATGATGTTCTCCACCCAACTCTCAAAAAGCTGAAAGGGTCTTCAGTAGAGATGGATAGTCGAGCTGGGCTATCAGACGGTCACCTCTGTAGCTGTAGTGTCATTTTTCCTATGGTCCAATGTGTAAATTAAACAAAAAAGTGCACGTTTGTTATGATGTCCAAGATGGGGACCAGGATGTGGACATAATAAAAAATTAGGGAACATGATAGGAGACATTTCTACAATACATATAATCATTCTTATCTATTTAATACGATGACAACAGCTCTCCATACCTGCAGTCCACCACAAGGACCACCCTCTCTAATCCCTGAAAAATGAAATCATCCTCAGTGACGAAGAGAGGGGGCTAAGCGCCCCCCATGGTCTCAGAGCATTGACTCTTCTAAGAGTCCTAAGAGTCCTGCTCACACTGATGGGGTGCAGCTGTGGGACCCTATTTTCAGAGATGATGTCCTCCACCCAACTCTCAAAAAGCTGAAAGGGTCTTCAGTAGAGATGGATTGTCGAGCTGGGCTATCAGACGGTCACCTCTGTAGCTGTAGTGTCATTTTTCCTATGGTCCAATGTGTAAATTAAACAAAAAAGTGCACGTTTGTTATGATGTCCAAGATGGGGACCAGGATGTGGACATAATAAAAAATTAGGGAACATGATAGGAGACATTTCTACAATACATATAATCATTCTTATCTATCTAATACGATGATAACAGCTCTCCATACCTGCAGTCCACCACAAGGACCACCCTCCCTAATCCCTGAAAAATGAAATCATCCTCAGTGACGAAGAGAGGGGGCTAAGTGCCCCCAATGGTCTCAGAGCATTGACTCTTCTAAGAGTCCTAAGAGTCCTGCTCACACTGATGGGGTGCAGCTGTGGGACCCTATTTTCAGAGATGATGTCCTCCACCCAACTCTCAAAAAGCTGAAAGGGTCTTCAGTAGAGATGGATAGTCGAGCTGGGCTATCAGACGGTCACCTCTGTAGCTGTAGTGTCATTTTTCCTATGGTCCAATGTGTAAATTAAACAAAAAAGTGCACGTTTGTTATGATGTCCAAGATGGGGACCAGGATGTGGACATAATAAAAAATTAGGGAACATGATAGGAGACATTTCTACAATACATATAATCATTCTTATCTATCTAATACGATGACAACAGCTCTCCATACCTGCAGTCCACCACAAGGACCACCCTCTCTAATCCCTGAAAAATGAAATCATCCTCAGTGACGAAGAGAGGGGGCTAAGCGCCCCCATGGTCTCAGAGCATTAACTCTTCTAAGAGTCCTAAGAGTCCTGCTCACACTGATGGGGTGCAGCTGTGGGACCCTATTTTCAGAGATGATGTCCTCCACCCAACTCTCAAAAAGCTGAAAGGGTCTTCAGTAGAGATGGATAGTCGAGCTGGGCTATCAGACGGTCACCTCTGTAGCTGTAGTGTCATTTTTCCTATGGTCCAATGTGTAAATTAAACAAAAAAGTGCACGTTTGTTATGATGTCCAAGATGGGGACCAGGATGTGGACATAATAAAAAATTAGGGAACATGATAGGAGACATTTCTACAATACATATAATCATTCTTATCTATCTAATACGATGACAACAGCTCTACATACCTGCAGTCCACCACAAGGACCACCCTCTCTAATCCCTGAAAAATGAAATCATCCTCAGTGACGAAGAGAGGGGGCCAAGCGCCCCCCATGGTACCAGAGCATTGACTCTTCTAAGAGTCCTAAGAGTCCTGCTCACACTGATGGGGTGAAGCTGTGGGACCCTATTTTCAGAGATGATGTCCTCCACCCAACTCTCAAAAAGCTGAAAGGGTCTTCAGTAGAGATGGATAGTCGAGCTGGGCTATCAGACGGTCACCTCTGTAGCTGTAGTGTCATTTTTCCTATGGTCCAATGTGTAAATTAAACAAAAAAGTGCACGTTTGTTATGATGTCCAAGATGGGGACCAGGATGTGGACATAATAAAAAATTAGGGAACATGATAGGAGACATTTCTACAATACATATAATCATTCTTATCTATCTAATACGATGATAACAGCTCTCCATACCTGCAGTCCACCACAAGGACCACCCTCTCTAAACCCTGAAAAATGAAATCATCCTCAGTGACGAAGAGAGGGGGCTCAGTGCCCCCAATGGTCTCAGAGCATTGACTCTTCTAAGAGTCTTAAGAGTCCTGCTCACACTGATGGGGTGCAGCTGTGGGACCCTATTTTCAGAGATGATGTCCTCCACCCAACTCTCAAAATGCTGAAAGGGTCTTCAGTAGAGATGGATAGTCGAGCTGGGCTATCAGACGGTCACCTCTGTAGCTGTAGTGTCATTTTTCCTATGGTCCAATGTGTAAATTAAACAAAAAAGTGCACGTTTGTTATGATGTCCAAGATGGGGACCAGGATGTGGACATAATAAAAAATTAGGGAACATGATAGGAGACATTTCTACAATACATATAATCATTCTTATCTATCTAATACGATGACAACAGCTCTCCATACCTGCAGTCCACCACAAGGACCACCCTCTCTAATCCCTGAAAAATGAAATCATCCTCAGTGACGAAGAGAGGGGGCCAAGCGCCCCCCATGGTACCAGAGCATTGACTCTTCTAAGAGTCCTAAGAGTCCTGCTCACACTGATGGGGTGAAGCTGTGGGACCCTATTTTCAGAGATGATGTCCTCCACCCAACTCTCAAAAAGCTGAAAGGGTCTTCAGTAGAGATGGATAGTCGAGCTGGGCTATCAGACGGTCACCTCTGTAGCTGTAGTGTCATTTTTCCTATGGTCCAATGTGTAAATTAAACAAAAAAGTGCACGTTTGTTATGATGTTCAAGATGGGGACCAGGATGTGGACATAATAAAAAATTAGGGAACATGATAGGAGACATTTCTACAATACATATAATCATTCTTATCTATCTAATACGATCACAACAGCTCTCCATACCTGCAGTCCACCACAAGGACCACTCTCTCTAATCCCTGAAAAATGAAATCATCCTCAGTGACGAAGAGAGGGGGCTAAGCGCCCCCCATGGTCTCAGAGCATTAACTCTTCTAAGAGTCCTAAGATTCCTGCTCACACTGATGGGGTGCAGCTGTGGGACCCTATTTTCAGAGATGATGTCCTCCACCCAACTCTCAAAAAGCTGAAAGGGTCTTCAGTAGAGATGGATAGTCGAGCTGGGCTATCAGACGGTCACCTCTGTAGCTGTAGTGTCATTTTTCCTATTGTCCAATTTGTAAATTAAACAAAAAAGTGCACGTTTGTTATGATTTCCAAGATGGGAACCAGGATGTGGACATAATAAAAAAATAGGGAACATGATAGGAGACATTTCTACAATACATATAATCATTCTTATCTATCTAATACGATGACAACAGCTCTCCATACCTGCAGTCCACCACAAGGACCACCCTCTCTATTCCCTGAAAAGTGAAATCATCCTCAGTGACGAGGAGAGGGGGCTAAGCGCCCCCCATGGTCTCAGAGCATTGACTTTTCTAAGAGTCCTGCTCACACTGATGGGGTGCAGCTGTGGGACCCTATTTTCAGAGATGATGTTCTCCACCCAACTCTCAAAAAGCTGAAAGGGTCTTCAGTAGAGATGGA
This sequence comes from Anomaloglossus baeobatrachus, assembly GCF_048569485.1. Taxonomy (NCBI): domain Eukaryota; kingdom Metazoa; phylum Chordata; class Amphibia; order Anura; family Aromobatidae; genus Anomaloglossus; species Anomaloglossus baeobatrachus. Next base: position 174,937 of record NW_027442087.1, on the reverse strand, counting down.
TAGTCGAGCTGGGCTATCAGACGGTCACCTCTGTAGCTGTAGTGTCATTTTTCCTATGGTCCAATGTGTAAATTAAACAAAAAAGTGCACGTTTGTTATGATGTCAAAGATGGGGACCAGGATGTGGACATAATAAAAAATTAGGGAACATGATAGGAGACATTTCTACAATACATATAATCATTCTTATCTATTTAATACGATGACAACAGCTCTCCATACCTGCAGTCCACCACAAGGACCACCCTCTCTAATCCCTGAAAAATGAAATCATCCTCAGTGACGAAGAGAGGGGGCTAAGCGCCCCCCATGGTCTCAGAGCATTGACTCTTCTAAGAGTCCTAAGAGTCCTGCTCACACTGATGGGGTGCAGCTGTGGGACCCTATTTTCAGAGATGATGTCCTCCACCCAACTCTCAAAAAGCTGAAAGGGTCTTCAGTAGAGATGGATAGTCGAGCTGGGCTATCAGACGGTCACCTCTGTAGCTGTAGTGTCATTTTTCCTATGGTCCAATGTGTAAATTAAACAAAAAAGTGCACGTTTGTTATGATGTCCAAGATGGGGACCAGGATGTGGACATAATAAAAAATTAGGGAACATGATAGGAGACATTTCTACAATACATATAATCATTCTTATCTATCTAATACGATGATAACAGCTCTCCATATCTGCAGTCCACCACAAGGACCACCCTCTCTAATCCCTGAAAAATGAAATCATCCTCAGTGATGAAGAGAGGGGGCTAAGTGCCCCCAATGGTCTCAGAGCATTGACTCTTCTAAGAGAACTAAGAGTCCTGCTCACACTGATGGGGTGCAGCTGTGGGACCCTATTTTCAGAGATGATGTCCTCCACCCAACTCTCAAAAAGCTGAAAGGGTCTTCAGTAGAGATGGATAGTCGAGCTGGGCTATCAGACGGTCACCTCTGTAGCTGTAGTGTCATTTTTCCTATGGTCCAATGTGTAAATTAAACAAAAAAGTGCACGTTTGTTATGATGTCCAAGATGGGGACCAGGATGTGGACATAATAAAAAATTAGGGAACATGATAGGAGACATTTCTACAATACATATAATCATTCTTATCTATCTAATACGATGACAACAGCTCTCCATACCTGCAGTCCACCACAAGGACCACCCTCTCTAATCCCTGAAAAATGAAATCATCCTCAGTGACGAAGAGAGGGGGCTAAGCACCCCCCATGGTTTTAGAGCATTGACTCTTCTAAGAGTACTAAGAGTCCTGCTTACACTGATGGGGTGCAGCTGTGGGACCCTATTTTAAGAGATGATGTCCTCCACCCAACTCTCAAAAAGCTGAAAGGGTCTTCAGTAGAGATGGATAGTCGAGCTGGGCTATCAGACGGTCACCTCTGTAGCTGTAGTGTCATTTTTCCTATGGTCCAATGTGTAAATTAAACAAAAAAGTGCACGTTTGTTATGATGTCCAAGATGGGGACCAGGATGTGGACATAATAAAAAATTAGGGAACATGATAGGAGACATTTCTACAATACATATAATCATTCTTATCTATCTAATACGATGACAACAGCTCTCCATACCTGCAGTCCACCACAAGGACCACCCTCTCTAATCCCTGAAAAATGAAATCATCCTCAGTGACGAAGAGAGGGGGCCAAGCGCCCCCCATGGTACCAGAGCATTGACTCTTCTAAGAGTCCTAAGAGTCCTGCTCACACTGATGGGGTGAAGCTGTGGGACCCTATTTTCAGAGATGATGTCCTCCACCCAACTCTCAAAAAGCTGAAAGGGTCTTCAGTAGAGATGGATAGTCGAGCTGGGCTATCAGACGGTCACCTCTGTAGCTGTAGTGTCATTTTTCCTATGGTCCAATGTGTAAATTAAACAAAAAAGTGCACGTTTGTTATGATGTCCAAGATGGGGACCAGGATGTGGACATAATAAGAAATTAGGGAACATGATAGGAGACATTTCTACAATACATATAATCATTCTTATCTATCTAATACGATGACAACAGCTCTCCATACCTGCAGTCCACCACAAGGACCACCCTCTCTAATCCCTGAAAAATGAAATCATCCTCAGGGACGAAGAGAGGGGGCTAAGCGCCCCCCATGGTTTTAGAGCATTGACTCTTCTAAGAGTCCTAAGAGTCCTGCTTACACTGATGGGGTGCAGCTGTGGGACCCTATTTTCAGAGATGATGTCCTCCACCCAACTCTCAAAAAGCTGAAAGGGTCTTCAGTAGAGATGGATAGTCGAGCTGGGCTATCAGACGGTCACCTCTGTAGCTGTAGTGTCATTTTTCCTATGGTCCAATGTGTAAATTAAACAAAAAAGTGCACGTTTGTTATGATGTTCAAGATGGGGACCAGGATGTGGACATAATAAAAAATTAGGGAACATGATAGGAGACATTTCTACAATACATATAATCATTCTTATCTATCTAATACGATCACAACAGCTCTCCATACCTGCAGTCCACCACAAGGACCACTCTCTCTAATCCCTGAAAAATGAAATCATCCTCAGTGACGAAGAGAGGGGGCTAAGCACCCCCCATGGTCTCAGAGCATTGACTCTTCTAAGAGTCCTAAGATTCCTGCTCACACTGATGGGGTGCAGCTGTGGGACCCTATTTTCAGAGATGATGTCCTCCACCCAACTCTCAAAAAGCTGAAAGGGTCTTCAGTAGAGATGGATAGTCGAGCTGGGCTATCAGACGGTCACCTCTGTAGCTGTAGTGTCATTTTTCCTATGGTCCAATGTGTAAATTAAACAAAAAAGTGCACGTTTGTTATGATTTCCAAGATGGGGACCAGGATGTGGACATAATAAAAAAATAGGGAACATGATAGGAGACATTTCTACAATACATATAATCATTCTTATCTATCTAATACGATGACAACAGCTCTCCATACCTGCAGTCCACCACAAGGACCACCCTCTCTATTCCCTGAAAAGTGAAATCATCCTCAGTGACGAAGAGAGGGGGCTAAGCGCCCCCCATGGTCTCAGAGCATTGACTCTTCTAAGAGTCCTAAGAGTCCTGCTCACAGTGATGGGGTGCAGTTGTGGGACCCTATTTTCAGAGATGATGTTCTCCACCCAACTCTCAAAAAGCTGAAAGGGTCTTCAGTAGAGATGGATAGTCGAGCTGGGCTATCAGACGGTCACCTCTGTAGCTGTAGTGTCATTTTTCCTATGGTCCAATGTGTAAATTAAACAAAAAAGTGCACGTTTGTTATGATGTCCAAGATGGGGACCAGGATGTGGACATAATAAAAAATTAGGGAACATGATAGGAGACATTTCTACAATACATATAATCATTCTTATCTATCTAATACGATGATAACAGCTCTCCATATCTGCAGTCCACCACAAGGACCACCCTCTCTAATCCCTGAAAAATGAAATCATCCTCAGTGATGAAGAGAGGGGGCTAAGTGCCCCCAATGGTCTCAGAGCATTGACTCTTCTAAGAGTCCAAAGAGTCCTGCTCACACTGATGGGGTGCAGCTGTGGGACCCTATTTTCAGAGATGATGTCCTCCACCCAACTCTCAAAAAGCTGAAAGGGTCTTCAGTAGAGATGGATAGTCGAGCTGGGCTATCAGACGGTCACCTCTGTAGCTGTAGTGTCATTTTTCCTATGGTCCAATGTGTAAATTAAACAAAAAAGTGCACGTTTGTTATGATGTCCAAGATGGGGACCAGGATGTGGACATAATAAAAAATTAGGGAACATGATAGGAGACATTTCTACAATACATATAATCATTCTTATCTATCTAATACGATGACAACAGCTCTCCATACCTGCAGTCCACCACAAGGACCACCCTCTCTAATCCCTGAAAAATGAAATCATCCTCAGTGACGAAGAGAGGGGGCTAAGCGCCCCCATGGTCTCAGAGCATTAACTCTTCTAAGAGTCCTAAGAGTCCTGCTCACACTGATGGGGTGCAGCTGTGGGACCCTATTTTCAGAGATGATGCCCTCCACCCAACTCTCAAAAAGCTGAAAGGGTCTTCAGTAGAGATGGATAGTCGAGCTGGGCTATCAGACGGTCACCTCTGTAGCTGTAGTGTCATTATTCCTATGGTCCAATGTGTAAATTAAACAAAAAAGTGCACGTTTGTTATGATGTCCAAGATGGGGACCAGGTTGTGGACATAATAAAAAATTAGGGAACATGATAGGAGACATTTCTACAATACATATAATCATTCTTATCTATCTAATACGATGACAACAGCTCTCCATACCTGCAGTCCACCACAAGGACCACCCTCTCTAATCCCTGAAAAATGAAATCATCCTCAGTGACGAAGAGAGGGGGCCAAGCGCCCCCCATGGTACCAGAGCATTGACTCTTCTAAGAGTCCTAAGAGTCCTGCTCACACTGATGGGGTGAAGCTGTGGGACCCTATTTTCAGAGATGATGTCCTCCACCCAACTCTCAAAAAGCTGAAAGGGTCTTCAGTAGAGATGGATAGTCGAGCTGGGCTATCAGACGGTCACCTCTGTAGCTGTAGTGTCATTTTTCCTATGGTCCAATGTGTAAATTAAACAAAAAAGTGCACGTTTGTTATGATGTCCAAGATGGGGACCAGGATGTGGACATAATAAAAAATTAGGGAACATGATAGGAGACATTTCTACAATACATATAATCATTCTTATCTATCTAATACGATGATAACAGCTCTCCATATCTGCAGTCCACCACAAGGACCACCCTCTCTAATCCCTGAAAAATGAAATCATCCTCAGTGACGAAGAGAGGGGGCCAAGCGCCCCCCATGGTACCAGAGCATTGACTCTTCTAAGAGTCCTAAGAGTCCTGCTCACACTGATGGGGTGAAGCTGTGGGACCCTATTTTCAGAGATGATGTCCTCCACCCAACTCTCAAAAAGCTGAAAGGGTCTTCAGTAGAGATGGATAGTCGAGCTGGGCTATCAGACGGTCACCTCTGTAGCTGTAGTGTCATTTTTCCTATGGTCCAATGTGTAAATTAAACAAAAAAGTGCACGTTTGTTATGATGTCCAAGATGGGGACCAGGATGTGGACATAATAAAAAATTAGGGAACATGATAGGAGACATTTCTACAATACATATAATCATTCTTATCTATCTAATACGATGATAACAGCTCTCCATATCTGCAGTCCACCACAAGGACCACCCTCTCTAATCCCTGAAAAATGAAATCATCCTCAGTGATGAAGAGAGGGGGCTAAGTGCCCCCAATGGTCTCAGAGCATTGACTCTTCTAAGAGTCCAAAGAGTCCTGCTCACACTGATGGGGTGCAGCTGTGGGACCCTATTTTCAGAGATGATGTCCTCCACCCAACTCTCAAAAAGCTGAAAGGGTCTTCAGTAGAGATGGATAGTCGAGCTGGGCTATCAGACGGTCACCTCTGTAGCTGTAGTGTCATTTTTCCTATGGTCCAATGTGTAAATTAAACAAAAAAGTGCACGTTTGTTATGATGTCCAAGATGGGGACCAGGATGTGGACATAATAAAAAATTAGGGAACATGATAGGAGACATTTCTACAATACATATAATCATTCTTATCTATCTAATACGATGACAACAGCTCTCCATACCTGCAGTCCACCACAAGGACCACCCTCTCTAATCCCTGAAAAATGAAATCATCCTCAGTGACGAAGAGAGGGGGCTAAGCGCCCCCATGGTCTCAGAGCATTAACTCTTCTAAGAGTCCTAAGAGTCCTGCTCACACTGATGGGGTGCAGCTGTGGGACCCTATTTTCAGAGATGATGCCCTCCACCCAACTCTCAAAAAGCTGAAAGGGTCTTCAGTAGAGATGGATAGTCGAGCTGGGCTATCAGACGGTCACCTCTGTAGCTGTAGTGTCATTATTCCTATGGTCCAATGTGTAAATTAAACAAAAAAGTGCACGTTTGTTATGATGTCCAAGATGGGGACCAGGTTGTGGACATAATAAAAAATTAGGGAACATGATAGGAGACATTTCTACAATACATATAATCATTCTTATCTATCTAATACGATGACAACAGCTCTCCATACCTGCAGTCCACCACAAGGACCACCCTCTCTAATCCCTGAAAAATGAAATCATCCTCAGTGACGAAGAGAGGGGGCCAAGCGCCCCCCATGGTACCAGAGCATTGACTCTTCTAAGAGTCCTAAGAGTCCTGCTCACACTGATGGGGTGAAGCTGTGGGACCCTATTTTCAGAGATGATGTCCTCCACCCAACTCTCAAAAAGCTGAAAGGGTCTTCAGTAGAGATGGATAGTCGAGCTGGGCTATCAGACGGTCACCTCTGTAGCTGTAGTGTCATTTTTCCTATGGTCCAATGTGTAAATTAAACAAAAAAGTGCACGTTTGTTATGATGTCCAAGATGGGGACCAGGATGTGGACATAATAAAAAATTAGGGAACATGATAGGAGACATTTCTACAATACATATAATCATTCTTATCTATCTAATACGATGACAACAGCTCTCCATACCTGCAGTCCACCACAAGGACCACCCTCTCTAATCCCTGAAAAATGAAATCATCCTCAGTGACGAAGAGAGGGGGCCAAGCGCCCCCCATGGTACCAGAGCATTGACTCTTCTAAGAGTCCTTAGAGTCCTGCTCACACTGATGGGGTGAAGCTGTGGGACCCTATTTTCAGAGATGATGTCCTCCACCCAACTCTCAAAAAGCTGAAAGGGTCTTCAGTAGAGATGGATAGTCGAGCTGGGCTATCAGACGGTCACCTCTGTAGCTGTAGTGTCATTTTTCCTATGGTCCAATGTGTAAATTAAACAAAAAAGTGCACGTTTGTTATGATGTCCAAGATGGGGACCAGGATGTGGACATAATAAAAAATTAGGGAACATGATAGGAGACATTTCTACAATACATATAATCATTCTTATCTATCTAATACGATGATAACAGCTCTCCATATCTGCAGTCCACCACAAGGACCACCCTCTCTAATCCCTGAAAAATGAAATCATCCTCAGTGATGAAGAGAGGGGGCTAAGTGCCCCCAATGGTCTCAGAGCATTGACTCTTCTAAGAGTCCAAAGAGTCCTGCTCACACTGATGGGGTGCAGCTGTGGGACCCTATTTTCAGAGATGATGTCCTCCACCCAACTCTCAAAAAGCTGAAAGGGTCTTCAGTAGAGATGGATAGTCGAGCTGGGCTATCAGACGGTCACCTCTGTAGCTGTAGTGTCATTTTTCCTATGGTCCAATGTGTAAATTAAACAAAAAAGTGCACGTTTGTTATGATGTCCAAGATGGGGACCAGGATGTGGACATAATAAAAAATTAGGGAACATGATAGGAGACATTTCTACAATACATATAATCATTCTTATCTATCTAATACGATGACAACAGCTCTCCATACCTGCAGTCCACCACAAGGACCACCCTCTCTAATCCCTGAAAAATGAAATCATCCTCAGTGACGAAGAGAGGGGGCTAAGCGCCCCCATGGTCTCAGAGCATTAACTCTTCTAAGAGTCCTAAGAGTCCTGCTCACACTGATGGGGTGCAGCTGTGGGACCCTATTTTCAGAGATGATGCCCTCCACCCAACTCTCAAAAAGCTGAAAGGGTCTTCAGTAGAGATGGATAGTCGAGCTGGGCTATCAGACGGTCACCTCTGTAGCTGTAGTGTCATTATTCCTATGGTCCAATGTGTAAATTAAACAAAAAAGTGCACGTTTGTTATGATGTCCAAGATGGGGACCAGGTTGTGGACATAATAAAAAATTAGGGAACATGATAGGAGACATTTCTACAATACATATAATCATTCTTATCTATCTAATACGATGACAACAGCTCTCCATACCTGCAGTCCACCACAAGGACCACCCTCTCTAATCCCTGAAAAATGAAATCATCCTCAGTGACGAAGAGAGGGGGCCAAGCGCCCCCCATGGTACCAGAGCATTGACTCTTCTAAGAGTCCTAAGAGTCCTGCTCACACTGATGGGGTGAAGCTGTGGGACCCTATTTTCAGAGATGATGTCCTCCACCCAACTCTCAAAAAGCTGAAAGGGTCTTCAGTAGAGATGGATAGTCGAGCTGGGCTATCAGACGGTCACCTCTGTAGCTGTAGTGTCATTTTTCCTATGGTCCAATGTGTAAATTAAACAAAAAAGTGCACGTTTGTTATGATGTCCAAGATGGGGACCAGGATGTGGACATAATAAAAAATTAGGGAACATGATAGGAGACATTTCTACAATACATATAATCATTCTTATCTATCTAATACGATGACAACAGCTCTCCATACCTGCAGTCCACCACAAGGACCACCCTCTCTAATCCCTGAAAAATGAAATCATCCTCAGTGACGAAGAGAGGGGGCCAAGCGCCCCCCATGGTACCAGAGCATTGACTCTTCTAAGAGTCCTTAGAGTCCTGCTCACACTGATGGGGTGAAGCTGTGGGACCCTATTTTCAGAGATGATGTCCTCCACCCAACTCTCAAAAAGCTGAAAGGGTCTTCAGTAGAGATGGATAGTCGAGCTGGGCTATCAGACGGTCACCTCTGTAGCTGTAGTGTCATTTTTCCTATGGTCCAATGTGTAAATTAAACAAAAAAGTGCACGTTTGTTATGATGTCCAAGATGGGGACCAGGATGTGGACATAATAAGAAATTAGGGAACATGATAGGAGACATTTCTACAATACATATAATCATTCTTATCTATCTAATACGATGACAACAGCTCTCCATACCTGCAGTCCACCACAAGGACCACCCTCTCTAATCCCTGAAAAATGAAATCATCCTCAGGGACGAAGAGAGGGGGCTAAGCGCCCCCCATGGTTTTAGAGCATTGACTCTTCTAAGAGTCCTAAGAGTCCTGCTTACACTGATGGGGTGCAGCTGTGGGACCCTATTTTCAGAGATGATGTCCTCCACCCAACTCTCAAAAAGCTGAAAGGGTCTTCAGTAGAGATGGATAGTCGAGCTGGGCTATCAGACGGTCACCTCTGTAGCTGTAGTGTCATTTTTCCTATGGTCCAATGTGTAAATTAAACAAAAAAGTGCACGTTTGTTATGATGTCCAAGATGGGGACCAGGATGTGGACATAATAAAAAATTAGGGAACATGATAGGAGACATTTCTACAATACATATAATCATTCTTATCTATCTAATACGATCACAACAGCTCTCCATACCTGCAGTCCACCACAAGGACCACTCTCTCTAATCCCTGAAAAATGAAATCATCCTCAGTGACGAAGAGAGGGGGCTAAGCGCCCCCCATGGTCTCAGAGCATTGACTCTTCTAAGAGTCCTAAGATTCCTGCTCACACTGATGGGGTGCAGCTGTGGGACCCTATTTTCAGAGATGATGTCCTCCACCCAACTCTCAAAAAGCTGAAAGGGTCTTCAGTAGAGATGGATTGTCGAGCTGGGCTATCAGACGGTCACCTCTGTAGCTGTAGTGTCATTTTTCCTATGGTCCAATGTGTAAATTAAACAAAAAAGTGCACGTTTGTTATGATGTCCAAGATGGGGACCAGGATGTGGACATAATAAAAAAATAGGGAACATGATAGGAGACATTTCTACAATACATATAATCATTCTTATCTATCTAATACGATGACAACAGCTCTCCATACCTGCAGTCCACCACAAGGACCACCCTCTCTATTCCCTGAAAAGTGAAATCATCCTCAGTGACGAAGAGAGGGGGCTAAGCGCCCCCCATGGTCTCAGAGCATTGACTCTTCTAAGTGTCCTAAGAGTCCTGCTCACACTGATGGGGTGCAGCTGTGGGACCCTATTTTCAGAGATGATGTTCTCCACCCAACTCTCAAATAGCTGAAAGGGTCTTCAGTAGAGATGGATAGTCGAGCTGGGCTATCAGACGGTCACCTCTGTAGCTGTAGTGTCATTTTTCCTATGGTCCAATGTGTAAAATAAACAAAAAAGTGCACGTTTGTTATGATGTCCAAGATGGGGACCAGGATGTGGACATAATAAAAAATTAGGGAACATGATAGGAGACATTTCTACAATACATATAATCATTCTTATCTATTTAATACGATGACAACAGCTCTCCATACCTGCAGTCCACCACAAGGACCACCCTCTCTAATCCCTGAAAAATGAAATCATCCTCAGTGACGAAGAGAGGGGGCTAAGCGCCCCCCATGGTCTCAGAGCATTGACTCTTCTAAGAGTCCTAAGAGTCCTGCTCACACTGATGGGGTGCAGCTGTGGGACCCTATTTTCAGAGATGATGTCCTCCACCCAACTCTCAAAAAGCTGAAAGGGTCTTCAGTAGAGATGGATAGTCGAGCTGGGCTATCAGACGGTCACCTCTGTAGCTGTAGTGTCATTTTTCCTATGGTCCAATGTGTAAATTAAACAAAAAAGTGCACGTTTGTTATGATGTCCAAGATGGGGACCAGGATGTGGACATAATAAAAAATTAGGGAACATGATAGGAGACATTTCTACAATACATATAATCATTCTTATCTATCTAATACGATGACAACAGCTCTCCATACCGTATTTCATGGTCAATCCAGGTTTGTCAGTGATGGCACTGACATAATGTATGGCGTCTTTTTCGGGCGTTATCCTTTGCCTTTTCATTGTGAAAATCCAGTTGCCTATATCAAAGCAAATTCTACTACTTGTAAAGTATGCAGAAAATGAAATGTAGAACATATAACATCAACTGCTTAGGAACGCATCATAGGTTAGTACTTAAAAGGATATTGTCATGTTCTAGTCATAATGCAAGCTGGACATTTTTCATGTTACCCTGTAATCGCCGGCCTGTTCTAATGCTCACAAGCAAAGATATATGCTCAGCTGCTAAGGCTTCCCTCTGCCTTCTGAATGAAAATTGAATATGTCTGGCTCACTGTGTATATAGCAGGTGCTCAGAAAAAATAAGAGTCAATTCAAAAGAAATAGCTCTGGTACACTATAGTGATTAATAACGTAAGAAAAGAACTCTTGGAATGCTGAAAATTCTTTATTTGTGCAAAAGGATAATTCATCCAACGTTTCGACCTTGTTTTTAGGTCTTTATCAAGGATAAAGTTATCTAAGATCATAAAGGGTTACAAAACCATATAAACACGTAATTAGTACATAGTACAACATAACAGTACAATATATTGCTACTTGAGAGTACAATGGGTCAAATGACCATGAGGCACATACAAAAAATTTTTCCAAAGCCATAGTGAAAACATTTGTACTGAGGAAAGAAAATTTCCACATGACCTATCTGGAGAAACATTCTGGATCAAACAACCAAAAATAGTCAAGCAGGTAAATACACACCTATATGGATAACAGGATGATATGTGTTCAATTGTATAGCGTCATTGCCATTAAGGTACAAATGGAAAACTTGCAATCCTATATAGTGAAGGAAATGAACACATATCATATCAAAGAACACAGGAACATGGGTGTGAGAAAAACCTCAATGTTTATACTTTGTTCTTTATAATGGTGTGAACATGTATATGTCTCAGTACCTTATGCACTTGAGAATTCTAGTGAGTAGATGATGAAAGCCTATTCCAGAACTGGAATCGGTAAATAATTGTAGGTGGAATCTAAATGAAAAGATGGTACAAGTGTTATCATGACACGTGGGCTATAACACAATGGACCGTGTGACAAAGAAGAAAGGAGAGAAAGAAGAGGAAGAAAATGGAACTACCTGTAACATTACGTGATAGTCACTGGTAAGTATCACTTGACAATTCAGGTGAAAAAGGATTCCTTTATTAAAGGGTTCTCAGTCGCCTCAGGATCATGAAATACTAGGGTAAATGATATGAGAATGGGTAAGAAGCACCACTAAAGGAAATATGAAATGCAGGACATATATCTATAAACCCCTGAACTACATGATAGAAATAAAAAGAAGAAAAAAGAAAAAAAAGAAGAAAGAAGAACACATAGAATGCGGAAAGAGAATGGGTACAACTACCTGAGTTACTGCAGGGAGGCCCCTGGTTGGTATTGTGAGGGTTAGTGGAATTCCTTCACTGAAGGGTTCTCAGTTGCCTCAGGTTCGTGAAAAATGCTATAGACAAATAATGCCCGGAGAAAAGGGGTTCATATACAGCGAATAATGGTAATACAAGGTACATGTGTCACATGTAATAGTATATATATATATATTGTACTAAGCTCTACACCAGAAATAGAAAGTAGTCCCTCTGCCTTCTGTCTAGGTGCCCTGAGTTATGTCCTGTAAACTGTCACAGCGACCCAGACACACATGTGTAGTAGGGGAATATCCCTGCTGAGATGCCAGTGCTAGAGCACTCGTTTGCTGTGGAGTTGAACGCTATGTGAGCAGTTCTTACCTTCAATGAGCAGAAGTCTCTTTTTTCAGATTTCAATATCTCTGTGGGTATCTGGCAGAAATATGGAATACTCTTTACTGCTAAGACCCTGTACACCACTCCCACTAAAGGGGGCTTTACACGCTGCGACATCGCTAATGCGGAGTCGTTGGGGTCACGGAATTTGTGACGCACATCCGGCCGCATTAGCGATGTTGCTGCGTGTGACACCGATGAGCGATTTTGCATCGTTGCAAAAACGTGCAAAATCGCTCATCGGTGACATGGGTCTCCATTCTCGATTATCGTTACTGCAGCAGTAACGATGTAGTTCGTCGCTCCTGCGGCAGCACACATCACTCCGTGTGACACCGCAGAAACGAGGAACCTCTCCTTACCTGCCTCCCAGCCGCTATGAGGAAGGAAGGAGGTGGGCGGGATGTTCCGGCCACTCATCTCCGCCCCTCCGCTGCTATTGGGCGGTCGCTCAGTGACGTCGCTGTGACGCCGCACGGACCGCCCCCTTAGAAAGGAGGCGGTTCGCCGGTCACAGCGACGTCGCCGGGCAGGTAAGTATGTGTGACGGGTCTGGTCGGTGTTGTGCGGCATGGGCAGCGATTTACCCGTGTCGCGCAACAGATGGGGGCGGGTACCCACACTAGCGATATCGGGACCGATATCGCAGTGTGTAAAGTAGCCTTTAGTCACATGACCAAGACTGTATCTGTGTCCCTACAACACACTTGAGACAAATGTGTGTGTGAGCCTGCATTGTGGGGTATATATAATATATTATAGAGCTGGGAAGGATCATTCTAAGCAGTGAGCTGTTCCAGTATTTGTAGGAAAATACCCAGTAGAAGCATCAAACACAGCACCAATACCTCCCATCAGTATCCCACCACAGTGCCATGTAACCCATGCCCTACACTCCCATCTACACCAATACTATACAGGCACAAACTAGTATATCTGACTAAAAGCCCCCAAAATATGAAGAACGGCCTATAGTTGAGTGTGGATATAAAATCTATGTGAGCAGAGCTAGAATAGAAATCACTGATCGCATTGAAGTCATTCTGACCATAAATCACCATGATATCAAGGTGAGGAGTTGTGTGTTACTGCTGGGAGGAAAGGGTTAACAGTGGAATATTAAGGTGCATTTCTGTGTGCAGTGTTACTAGTCAATGTAACAATTCAGTATGAGCTGCTCTTGGTGCCGGGGGAGGGAGATGCTCTCCTGAGCAAGATAGATGGGGAATGAACATAATATCTATATAGTGTAAGGCAGGGGGTCTCAAACTCGGCTGGGTGTATGGGCCGCACAGAGGAAAAAAATAATTTGGGGGGCTGCATTCTTTGCAAGACAAAGTGACATTTTTATTGGTACCATATATGTATATATTTTTTTCACACACCTTTGGATGACTGATTTTCAACATTTTTCACTTGTTTATTATAACAAATGTGCACATTCTTTGGTTAAATCTAAAAAAAATAAATGTGATGTTAAAAAAAAGTCATGCCTTATTTTGTTTTTTTTTACATTTTATCCCTTTCTTTTAACTAATAGTGTTACAATTATGACGCTAGCGTTTTGTGAAGGGAATGCTTTGCCTTCTTCCGTGACTATGGCCTTCCGGAACTGCTGCATTTTGGCTGACCTCTCCGCCTCGGGAATAAGAGACATAAAGTTCTCCTTGTAGCGTGGGTCTAACAGTGTTACCAACCAGTAATGATTGTCGGCCAAGATGTTCTTAACGCGAGGGTCACGAGACAGGCAGCTTACCATAAAGTCATCCATGTGCGCCAGACTCTTAACAGCCATCACTTCAGTATCCAGACCAACACGATGACTGAACATGCTGTCCTCCTCCTTCTCCTCCTCCTCCTCATCTACCCTGTCCTCTGGCCAGCCACGCTGAACTGAGCATATGACTGGTATGCATGTCATATCCTCAATTTGGCCGGAGAGTTGCTCCATGTCTTCATCTTCCTCCTCGTCATAGTCCTCCACTGCACGTTGTGATGAGACGAGGCTGGGCTATGTGTTATCACCCACACCCACTACTGTTTCTTGCTCCAACTCATCGTGTTCCGCCTGCAATGCATCATGTTTGGTTTTGAGCAGAGACCGTTTTAGAAGGCAGAGAAGCGGTATGGTGACGCTAATAATGGCGTCATCGCCGCTCACCATCTTGGTGGAGTCCTCAAAGTTTTGGAGGATGGTACATAGGTCGGACATCCATCTCCACTCCTCAGGTGTTATGTGTGGAGTTTGACCCATTTCCCGACGGCTTAGGTGATGCAGGTACTCAACAACTGCCCTCTTCTGCTCACATATCCTGATCAACATGTGCAGAGTTGAATTCCAACGCGTGGGGACATCACACACCAGTCTGTGAGCCGGAAGATGCAAATGACGCTGAAAGCCGGCAAGGCCGGCTGAAGCAGTAGGTGACTTTCGAAAATGTGCAGACAGGCGGCGAACTTTTACCAGCAGATGAGACAGCTCTGGGTATGACTTTAGAAACCGCTGAACCACGAGGTTGAGCACATGGGCCATGCATGGAACATGTGTCAGCTGGCCTCGCCTCAAAGCCGCCACTAGGTTCCGGCCATTGTCACACACAACCTTTCCTGGCTTTAGGTTCAGAGGTGTGAGCCAGTGATCTGCATGCTGTTTTAGAGCTGTCCACACCTCTTCTGCATTGTGGGATTTGTCACTTATGCAGATTAGCTGCAGCACAGCCTGTTGCCGCTTCGCCGAGGCAGTGCTGCAGTGCTTCCAGCTTGGGACTGGTGTGGAGGGTAAAGTGGATGAGGATGCGCAGGAGGAGGAGGAGGCTGAAGAGCATGACATTCCGGAGCTGTAGAGTGTGGGTGAAACCCTGACTGAGGTAGGGCCTGCAAACCTTGGTGTGGGAAGGACTTGTTCCGTTCCTCGCTCAAACTGGGTCCCAGCTGGGCTGGGCTGGGTAGGGCGTTGTGGGGGGTTTGTCTATCTCCGTTTGAGGTGAGTTTGTTTAAGTTAGCCTTTTCTTTGGCGTTTTTTGGAGCCCTGCGGGTTGGGGAGTTGGTATCGCCCAGTAAGGCGTTCCCCGGGGGCTTGGATTGGGGTGACATTGTCAGTGGAAAACGGAGTTGAATTTTGGATTAGGAAATCGAAAACTGATCAGAGAGGTGTGGGTAGACTAGTCCGTTTGGGGATGGTTGTGGCATCTGATATGTGCCCGTTCAAGTGTCTCGGGAATTTTCAACAGATCCGTCCGAAGGTGGATGGCCCCTTATTATGTCACGAGGATGGGTCCTTTTTATCGAGATACCAATTTGTGAGTGTTTTTAGGGCATGTTTGAAGTCGTTGGGGTTAGATCCGAAGTCTTTCGGATTGGGGCAGCGACGGAGGCCTCTATATGCGGCCTACCGGAGGAGACAGTTAAGCAGATTGGTAGGTGGAAGTCGCAGCGCTTTAAGTCGTATGTACGTCCCCAGGTGGTTGTTGGCAATTGAGGGGAAAAGGGGGGGGTATTAGGGTAGCAATGGGGGGGGGGAGAGTGTGTGTTTTTTGTCAATTTGGTTTGGTGAGGCAATAAAATGGTGTCGTCTGTACATTTTGTATTGCAGAAGCACCCCCCCTTCCTTCCCTGGTCTGGATCCTTGGCCACTCTTATGTGTATTGGGGAGCCCGACGAGCGGACGCAAGATGGAACGGGAGACAGCTAGGTTTTGAGAAGGACCTGGCTCTCGTGCGATGGCTTGGTGTTCGGAGGTTAGGGTGGAACAGGGTGTTGCAGAAGGTGCATAGATACGCCCGGTTGGACAGACCTCCTGACATCTTAGTGTTGCATGCCGGGGGGAATGATTTGGGTGGACGTCCTTTTCGAATCTTGATAAAGGACATCAAACATGATTTGTTACGGTTATGGGTGTCGTTTCCAGGTCTAACGATAGTCTGGTCGGAGATAGTAGCGAGAAAGAGTTGGCAGAAAGCGCGGTCAGTTGACAGGTTGAACAAGGCGCGGGCGAAGGTTAATAGGGCGATCTCGAAGTTTGTTAGTCGGAACGGGGGTATAGCAATACGGCATGTTGAGTTGGAAAGGACGGAAGAGGAATTTTGGTTGGCTGACGGGGTACACCTTAATGCGGTGGGAACTGACTTATGGGCTCTTGGCTTGCAGGGAGGTATTGAGAGGGCCCTTTGGTTGCGGGGGGTCTCAGGCACTTGAAGGGTTTCAAGGTGCCTTCGTTGTGGTGTTGTTTATTGGTGGGTCCTTGAAGTTGGTTTAAAATTGGTTCGGGGATTCATCCGGGTATGGATCCCCTCATTGGCAGAATTGATGGTCCCCTGGTGATTTTGGGGGGGAACCCCGACGGGGTATGTCGGGGCCCCTGGGGGTGTGGTTGGGGTTGACGGAGGATTAACCCTTACCATTTGGTGCTCCTGAGCCAGTGTGGGTAACGGCTGGGAGCAAGTTGAGGTTTTTTATTGCTCGGTTATGGGAATCACCAGGGTTTTGGTAGCTTCAAGGACCTTACCACATTGCAAATTTTATTGGTTATGTATTCTTGTTAATAAAATGGCTGCTATGGCCAAAATTATCCAAAGATAAATTTGTGTCTGTGTAATTACTTTTAAATAAGAAATGGGAATGGAGGTGTGGGGTATGAAAGGAAGACCGGAGTCAACAATTCCAGGGTCAAGCATGTTTATTTGCGTAAGCTTCGTTCCAGGGTAGAAAGGGTAAGAGTGCCTTTCAGAATTCGAAGTGGTCGGACTGTACGGACCACCAAGAACTGCAGGAGAGCTTGAACATCTTCCCATGGATTTGCGACATCCTCCCTCATCAGTTACGTAGGTAAGCAGGTTCTCAGCATTGCAGCCCATTTGTTGTCTTAAGTTAGTTAAGCGGGGTTAACTAACCTGTCAGTTCAGCCTCAGGTCTAAAGCAGAGGCCTGGACTCCACTCCTTACTCCTCACTCCACAACTCTCCTTAAAAACAACTGACTCCTTTTTCCTGCCCCGGGGTCTCCAGACCCCTAGGTGGGCGTTTCCTTCCGTCTGGTCCTGCCCACTGGTGTGCCTGTCTTTCCCTGGGGGAGGTGACTAGGATTTTCTGGTTGGCTTTGTGTGACTTAGGTGAGGGAAGTTGTTATGCGGGGGCCTATGTGTGACTACCTGCAGTGTCAGGGCGTCACATATGTATGTGTGTATGTCTGCTAAAGGAATCCGCACCGTCATATTTACAAACACAAAATTTTGCAGACACCTCATGTGACTCAGGGAACGTCGTAGACTATGTTTTAACAGGAATATTTAACCCCGCGCTTTACAGTTACTCTCCAAAAAACCTGCCTCCATTAAACTGAATGGAGGTGGGAGCTGCAAGTTATTAATAGCAGCTGTGATTGGTTGCTATAAGAACAAAGGACATTCATAGTATAAGAAGCTTATGTGTGAGATAATATGATGTCAGTGGGGAGACAGATAGAGAGAGACAGACACAGACTGAGAGACAAACAGACAGAGACAGATAGGCATAGACAGACAGGGAAAGAGACAGAGACAAACAGACAGAGGCAGACAGGGAAAGAGACAGACAGGGGAAGAGACAGACAGGGGAAGAGACAGACAGACAGGGAAAGAGACAGACCTGGAAAAGAGACAGACCTGGAAAAGAGACAGGCCTGGAAAAGAGACAGACAGACATAGAAACAGACAGCCACAAAGAGAGAGAGAGACAGACAGACACAGAGAGACAGACAGAGATAGAGAGACAGACAGACATGGATAGAGATAGAGACACACAGAGACAGACAGATGACAGAGACTGGGAGAGAGACAGACAGAAGCATAAATCCCTAACTAAAACTTAACATTTAATGATAGTTTTAAAAGGTAAAAAAACACAAATCATGTAAATAGAATGACTCTCTTCTGTGCATAGAGTCAACATTTTGTGTTTGTAAATATGACGGTGCGGATTCCTTTAGCAGACATACACACATACATATGTGACGCCCTGACACTGCAGGTAGTCACACATAGGCCCCCGCATAACAACTTCCCTCACCTAAGTCACACAAAGCCAACCAGAAAACCCTAGTCACCTCCCCCAGGGAAAGACAGGCACACCAGTGGGCAGGACCAGACGGAAGGAAACGCCCACCTAGGGGTCTGGAGACCCCGGGGCAGGAAAAAGGAGTCAGTTGTTTTTAAGGAGAGTGGTGGAGTGAGGAGTAAGGAGTGGAGTCCAGGCCTCTGCTTTAGACCTGAGGCTGAACTGACAGGTTAGTTAACCCCGCTTAACTAACTTAAGATAACAAATGGGCTGCAATGCTGAGAACCTGCTTACCTACGTAACTGATGAGGGAGGATGTCGCAAATCCATGGGAAGATGTTCAAGCTCTCCTGCAGTTCTTGGTGGCCCGTACAGTCCGACCACTTCGAATTCTGAAAGGCACTCTTACCCTTTCTACCCTGGAACGAAGCTTAGGCAAATAAACATGCTTGACCCTGGAATTGTTGACTCCGGTCTTCCTTTTATACCCCACACCTCCATTCCCATTTCTTATTTAAAAGTAATTACACAGACACAAATTTATCTTTGGATAATTTTGGCCATAGCAGCCATTTTATTAACAAGAATACATAACCAATAAAATTTGCAATGTGGTAAGGTCCTTGAAGCTACCAAAACCCTGGTGATTCCCATAACCGAGCAATAAAAAACCTCAACTTGCTCCCAGCCGTTACCCACACTGGCTCAGGAGCACCAAATGGTAAGGGTTAATCCTCCGTCAACCCCAACCACACCCCCAGGGGCCCCGACATACCCCGTCGGGGTTCCCCCCCAAAATCACCAGGGGACCATCAATTCTGCCAATGAGGGGATCCATACCCGGATGAATCCCCGAACCAATTTTAAACCAACTTCAAGGACCCACCAATAAACAACACCACAACGAAGGCACCTTGAAACCCTTCAAGTGCCTGAGACCCCCCGCAACCAAAGGGCCCTCTCAATACCTCCCTGCAAGCCAAGAGCCCATAAGTCAGTTCCCACCGCATTAAGGTGTACCCCGTCAGCCAACCAAAATTCCTCTTCCGTCCTTTCCAACTCAACATGCCGTATTGCTATACCCCCGTTCCGACTAACAAACTTCGAGATCGCCCTATTAACCTTCGCCCGCGCCTTGTTCAACCTGTCAACTGACCGCGCTTTCTGCCAACTCTTTCTCGCTACTATCTCCGACCAGACTATCGTTAGACCTGGAAACGACACCCATAACCGTAACAAATCATGTTTGATGTCCTTTATCAAGATTCGAAAAGGACGCCCACCCAAATCATTCCCCCCGGCATGCAACACTAACATGTCAGGAGGTCTGTCCAACCGGGCGTATCTATGCACCTCCTGCAACACCCTGTTCCACCCTAACCCCCGAACACCGAGCCATCGCACGAGAGCCAGGTCCTTTTCAAAACCTAGCTGTCTCCCGTTCCATCTCGCGTCCGCTCGTCGGGCTCCCCAATACACATAAGAGTGGCCAAGGATCCAGACCAGGGAAGGAAGAGGGGGTGCTTCTGCAATACAAAATGTACAGACGACACCATTTTATTGCCTCACCAAACCAAATTGACAAAAAACACACACTCTCACCCCCCCCATTGCTACCCTAATACCCCCCCTTTTCCCCTCAATTGCCAACAACCACCTGGGGACGTACATACGACTTAAAGCGCTGCGACTTCCACCTACCAATCTGCTTAACTGTCTCCTCCGGTAGGCCGCATATAGAGGCCTCCGTCGCTGCCCCAATCCGAAAGACTTCGGATCTAACCCAAACGACTTCAAACATGCCCTAAAAACACTCACAAATTGGTATCTCGATAAAAAGGACCCATCCTCGTGACATAATAAGGGGCCATCCACCTTCGGACGGATCTGTTGAAAATTCCCGAGACACTTGAACGGGCACATATCAGATGCCACAACCATCCCCAAACGGACTAGTCTACCCACACCTCTCTGATCAGTTTTCGATTTCCTAATCCAAAATTCAACTCCGTTTTCCACTGACATAATGTCACCCCAATCCAAGCCCCCGGGGAACGCCTTACTGGGCGATACCAACTCCCCAACCCGCAGGGCTCCAAAAAATGCCAAAGAAAGGCTAACTTAAACAAACTCACCTCAAACGGAGATAGACAAACCCCCCACAACGCCCTACCCAGCCGGGTAGGGACCCAGCCCAGCCCAGCTGGGACCCAGTTTGAGCGAGGAACGGAACAAGTCCTTCCCACACCAAGGTTTGCAGGCCCTACCTCAGTCAGGGTTTCACCCACACTCTACAGCTCCGGAATGTCATGCTCTTCAGCCTCCTCCTCCTCCTGCGCATCCTCATCCACTTTACCCTCCACACCAGTCCCAAGCTGGAAGCACTGCAGCACTGCCTCGGCGAAGCGGCAACAGGCTGTGCTGCAGCTAATCTGCATAGGTGACAAACCCCACAATGCAGAAGAGGTGTGGACAGCTCTAAAACAGCATGCAGATCACTGGCTCACACCTCTGAACCTAAAGCCAGGAAAGGTTGTGTGTGACAATGGCCGGAACCTGGTGGCGGCTTTGAGGCGAGGCCAGCTGACACATGTTCCATGCATGGCCCATGTGCTCAACCTCGTGGTTCAGCGGTTTCTAAAGTCATACCCAGAGCTGTCTGATCTGCTGGTAAAAGTTCGCTGCCTGTCTGCACATTTTCGAAAGTCACCTACTGCTTCAGCCGGCCTTGCCGGCTTTCAGCGTCGTTTGCATCTTCCGGCTCACAGACTGGTGTGTGATGTCCCCACGCGTTGGAATTCAACTCTGCACATGTTGATCAGGATATGTGAGCAGAAGAGGGCAGTTGTTGAGTACCTGCATCACCTAAGCCGTCGGGAAATGGGTCAAACTCCACACATAACACCTGAGGAGTGGAGATGGATGTCCGACCTATGTACCATCCTCCAAAACTTTGAGGACTCCACCAAGATGGTGAGCGGCGATGACGCCATTATTAGCGTCACCATACCGCTTCTCTGCCTTCTAAAACGGTCTCTGCTCAAAACCAAACATGATGCATTGCAGGCGGAACACGATGAGTTGGAGCAAGAAACAGTAGTGGGTGTGGGTGATAACACACAGTCCAGCCTCGTCTCATTACAACGTGCAGTGGAGGACTATGACGAGGAGGAGGATGAAGACATGGAGCAACTCTCCGGCCAAATTGAGGATATGACATGCATACCAATCATATGCTCAGTTCAGCGTGGCTGGCCAGAGGACAGGGTAGATGATGAGGAGGAGGAGGAGGAGGAGGAGGAGGAGGAGAAGGAGGAGGACAGCATGTTCAGTCATCGTGTTGGTCTGGATACTGAAGTGATGGCTGTTAAGAGTCTGGCGCACATGGATGACTTTATGGTAAGCTGCCTGTCTCGTGACCCTCGCGTTAAGAACATCTTGGCCGACAATCATTACTGGTTGGTAACACTGTTAGACCCACGCTACAAGGAGAACTTTATGTCTCTTATTCCCGAGGCGGAGAGGTCAGCCAAAATGCAGCAGTTCCGGAAGGCCATAGTCACGGAAGTAGGCAAAGCATTCCCTTCACAAAACGCTAGCGTCATAATTGTAACACTATTAGTTAAAAGAAAGGGATAAAATGTAAAAAAAAACAAAATAAGGCATGACTTTTTTTTAACATCAAATTTTTTTTTTTTAGATTTAACCAAAGAATGTGCACATTTGTTATAATAAACAAGTGAAAAATGTTGAAAATCAGTCATCCAAAGGTGTGTGAAAAAAATATATATATATGGTACCAATAAAAATGTCACTTTGTCCTGCAAAGAATGCAGCCCCCCAAATTATTTTTTTCCTCTGTGCGGCCCATACACCCAGCCGAGTTTGAGACCCCCTGCCTTACACTATATAAATATCATGTTCATTCCCCATCTATCTTGCTCAGGAGAGCATCTCCCTCCCCCGGCACCAAGAGCAGCTCATATTGAATTGTTACATTGACTAGTAACACTGCACACAGAAATGCACCTTAATATTCCACTGTTAACCCTTTCCTCCCAGCAGTAACACACAACTCCTCACCTTGATATCATGGTGATTTATGGTCAGAATGACTTCAATGCGATCAGTGATTTCTATTCTAGCTCTGCTCACATAGATTTTATATCCACACTAGTGATGAGCGAGCATGCTTGTCACTACTCGGTACTCGCACGAGTATCACTGTACTCGGGCTGCTCGGCGGGGACCGAGTAATCTCGCGATACTCGTGCTTTACTCGTGGTCTTCATTTCTGCATGTTGGCGCTCTTTTGAGAGCCAGCCCTCATGCAGGGATTGGCTGGCAGACCACTGCAATGCCACAGCCCTGTTAGTTGTGGAATTGCAGTGATTGGCCGGCCTGCACAGCGTCACCGAGCCTTTATATCGGCCGGCGCGCTGTGCTCTGCTCACAGCTATTCTGACAGTGAGTGTAGGGAGAGTGTCGCTGATTCAGGGAAAGCTTTGCGGCCCTTTATAGCTTTTTCAGTTGCAGGGCTGCAAACAGTGTGACCAAAAGTCCTTCTCAGGACTATTCTAGTTGTATACAGGCAGGCAGGGTATAGCCAGGTCGGAGTACAGTAGCAGAGTCCTTCTCAGGACTATTGTTGCTATATACAGGCAGGGTATAGCCAGGTCTGAATACAGGCTAGTGACCAAAAGAGTCCTTGTCAGGACTATTGTAGCAGTATACAGGCAGGCAGGCAGGCAGGGTAGTGGTGACCGTATACCAGCCTTCATATCTGGGGCTGGTGTACACAGTGTAAAACAGTCCAGATAGTGTCTGACTTGTCTGTACTGTAATTGTCGCTCCCCAAAAAAACCTGTTAGTAGGTTATTATTGCGTCCGTGCTTGGTTTTTAAAACCGCACGTGTGTGCCTGTTGGTGGCAGCGTACAGGTGCACTGGTGTGCGTTTACCAAACTATTATATAACGCACAAGTGTAGTGTATAATACACGTCAGTCAGCAGTGGCTGATAGTGTCAGAGTTCTTAATTTTTGCTCCTAAAACCTGTGTTAGGTTATTATTGCGTCCGTGCTTGGTTTTTAAAACCGCACGTGTGTGCCTGTTGGTGGCAGCGTACAGGTGCACTGGTGTGCGTTTACCAAACTATTATATAACGCACAAGTGTAGTGTATAATACACGTCAGTCAGCAGTGGCTGATAGTGTCAGAGTTCTTAATTTTTGCTCCTAAAACCTGTGTTAGGTTATTATTGCGTCCGTGCTTGGTTTTTAAAACCGCACGTGTGTGCCTGTTGGTGGCAGCGTACAGGTGCACTGGTGTGCGTTTACCAAACTATTATATAACGCACAAGTGTAGTGTATAATACACGTCAGTCAGCAGTGGCTGATAGTGTCAGAGTTCTTAATTTTTGCTCCTAAAACCTGTGTTAGGTTATTATTGCGTCCGTGCTTGGTTTTTAAAACCGCACGTGTGTGCCTGTTGGTGGCAGCGTACAGGTGCACTGGTGTGCGTTTACCAAACTATTATATAACGCACAAGTGTAGTGTATAATACACGTCAGTCAGCAGTGGCTGATAGTGTCAGAGTTCTTAATTTTTGCTCCTAAAACCTGTGTTAGGTTATTATTGCGTCCGTGCTTGGTTTTTAAAACCGCACGTGTGTGCCTGTTGGTGGCAGCGTACAGGTGCACTGGTGTGCGTTTACCAAACTATTATATAACGCACAAGTGTAGTGTATAATACACGTCAGTCAGCAGTGGCTGATAGTGTCAGAGTTCTTAATTTTTGCTCCTAAAACCTGTGTTAGGTTATTATTGCGTCCGTGCTTGGTTTTTAAAACCGCACGTGTGTGCCTGTTGGTGGCAGCGTACAGGTGCACTGGTGTGCGTTTACCAAACTATTATATAACGCACAAGTGTAGTGTATAATACACGTCAGTCAGCAGTGGCTGATAGTGTCAGAGTTCTTAATTTTTGCTCCTAAAACCTGTGTTAGGTTATTATTGCGTCCGTGCTTGGTTTTTAAAACCGCACGTGTGTGCCTGTTGGTGGCAGCGTACAGGTGCACTGGTGTGCGTTTACCAAACTATTATATAACGCACAAGTGTAGTGTATAATACACGTCAGTCAGCAGTGGCTGATAGTGTCAGAGTTCTTAATTTTTGCTCCTAAAACCTGTGTTAGGTTATTATTGCGTCCGTGCTTGGTTTTTAAAACCGCACGTGTGTGCCTGTTGGTGGCAGCGTACAGGTGCACTGGTGTGCGTTTACCAAACTATTATATAACGCACAAGTGTAGTGTATAATACACGTCAGTCAGCAGTGGCTGATAGTGTCAGAGTTCTTAATTTTTGCTCCTAAAACCTGTGTTAGGTTATTATTGCGTCCGTGCTTGGTTTTTAAAACCGCACGTGTGTGCCTGTTGGTGGCAGCGTACAGGTGCACTGGTGTGCGTTTACCAAACTATTATATAACGCACAAGTGTAGTGTATAATACACGTCAGTCAGCAGTGGCTGATAGTGTCAGAGTTCTTAATTTTTGCTGCTAAAACCTGTGTTAGGTTATTATTGCGTCCGTGCTTGGTTTTTAAAACCGCACGTGTGTGCCTGTTGGTGGCAGCGTACAGGTGCACTGGTGTGCGTTTACCAAACTATTATATAACGCACAAGTGTAGTGTATAATACACGTCAGTCAGCAGTGGCTGATAGTGTCAGAGTTCTTAATTTTTGCTCCTAAAACCTGTGTTAGGTTATTATTGCGTCCGTGCTTGGTTTTTAAAACCGCACGTGTGTGCCTGTTGGTGGCAGCGTACAGGTGCACTGGTGTGCGTTTACCAAACTATTATATAACGCACAAGTGTAGTGTATAATACACGTCAGTCAGCAGTGGCTGATAGTGTCAGAGTTCTTAATTTTTGCTCCTAAAACCTGTGTTAGGTTATTATTGCGTCCGTGCTTGGTTTTTAAAACCGCACGTGTGTGCCTGTTGGTGGCAGCGTACAGGTGCACTGGTGTGCGTTTACCAAACTATTATATAACGCACAAGTGTAGTGTATAATACACGTCAGTCAGCAGTGGCTGATAGTGTCAGAGTTCTTAATTTTTGCTCCTAAAACCTGTGTTAGGTTATTATTGCGTCCGTGCTTGGTTTTTAAAACCGCACGTGTGTGCCTGTTGGTGGCAGCGTACAGGTGCACTGGTGTGCGTTTACCAAACTATTATATAACGCACAAGTGTAGTGTATAATACACGTCAGTCAGCAGTGGCTGATAGTGTCAGAGTTCTTAATTTTTGCTCCTAAAACCTGTGTTAGGTTATTATTGCGTCCGTGCTTGGTTTTTAAAACCGCACGTGTGTGCCTGTTGGTGGCAGCGTACAGGTGCACTGGTGTGCGTTTACCAAACTATTATATAACGCACAAGTGTAGTGTATAATACACGTCAGTCAGCAGTGGCTGATAGTGTCAGAGTTCTTAATTTTTGCTCCTAAAACCTGTGTTAGGTTATTATTGCGTCCGTGCTTGGTTTTTAAAACCGCACGTGTGTGCCTGTTGGTGGCAGCGTACAGGTGCACTGGTGTGCGTTTACCAAACTATTATATAACGCACAAGTGTAGTGTATAATACACGTCAGTCAGCAGTGGCTGATAGTGTCAGAGTTCTTAATTTTTGCTGCTAAAACCTGTGTTAGGTTATTATTGCGTCCGTGCTTGGTTTTTAAAACCGCACGTGTGTGCCTGTTGGTGGCAGCGTACAGGTGCACTGGTGTGCGTTTACCAAACTATTATATAACGCACAAGTGTAGTGTATAATACACGTCAGTCAGCAGTGGCTGATAGTGTCAGAGTTCTTAATTTTTGCTCCTAAAACCTGTGTTAGGTTATTATTGCGTCCGTGCTTGGTTTTTAAAACCGCACGTGTGTGCCTGTTGGTGGCAGCGTACAGGTGCACTGGTGTGCGTTTACCAAACTATTATATAACGCACAAGTGTAGTGTATAATACACGTCAGTCAGCAGTGGCTGATAGTGTCAGAGTTCTTAATTTTTGCTCCTAAAACCTGTGTTAGGTTATTATTGCGTCCGTGCTTGGTTTTTAAAACCGCACGTGTGTGCCTGTTGGTGGCAGCGTACAGGTGCACTGGTGTGCGTTTACCAAACTATTATATAACGCACAAGTGTAGTGTATAATACACGTCAGTCAGCAGTGGCTGATAGTGTCAGAGTTCTTAATTTTTGCTCCTAAAACCTGTGTTAGGTTATTATTGCGTCCGTGCTTGGTTTTTAAAACCGCACGTGTGTGCCTGTTGGTGGCAGCGTACAGGTGCACTGGTGTGCGTTTACCAAACTATTATATAACGCACAAGTGTAGTGTATAATACACGTCAGTCAGCAGTGGCTGATAGTGTCAGAGTTCTTAATTTTTGCTGCTAAAACCTGTGTTAGGTTATTATTGCGTCCGTGCTTGGTTTTTAAAACCGCACGTGTGTGCCTGTTGGTGGCAGCGTACAGGTGCACTGGTGTGCGTTTACCAAACTATTATATAACGCACAAGTGTAGTGTATAATACACGTCAGTCAGCAGTGGCTGATAGTGTCAGAGTTCTTAATTTTTGCTCCTAAAACCTGTGTTAGGTTATTATTGCGTCCGTGCTTGGTTTTTAAAACCGCACGTGTGTGCCTGTTGGTGGCAGCGTACAGGTGCACTGGTGTGCGTTTACCAAACTATTATATAACGCACAAGTGTAGTGTATAATACACGTCAGTCAGCAGTGGCTGATAGTGTCAGAGTTCTTAATTTTTGCTCCTAAAACCTGTGTTAGGTTATTATTGCGTCCGTGCTTGGTTTTTAAAACCGCACGTGTGTGCCTGTTGGTGGCAGCGTACAGGTGCACTGGTGTGCGTTTACCAAACTATTATATAACGCACAAGTGTAGTGTATAATACACGTCAGTCAGCAGTGGCTGATAGTGTCAGAGTTCTTAATTTTTGCTCCTAAAACCTGTGTTAGGTTATTATTGCGTCCGTGCTTGGTTTTTAAAACCGCACGTGTGTGCCTGTTGGTGGCAGCGTACAGGTGCACTGGTGTGCGTTTACCAAACTATTATATAACGCACAAGTGTAGTGTATAATACACGTCAGTCAGCAGTGGCTGATAGTGTCAGAGTTCTTAATTTTTGCTCCTAAAACCTGTGTTAGGTTATTATTGCGTCCGTGCTTGGTTTTTAAAACCGCACGTGTGTGCCTGTTGGTGGCAGCGTACAGGTGCACTGGTGTGCAATTTCCAGAAACTTTGATATAACGCACAAGTAGTGAATATACACGTCAGCAGTGCACAGCATTGCAAAATGCGCAAGGGCATTGGCAAGGAACAAGGAAGTGGACGTGATGGTGGTGCAGGCAGAGGCCGAGGTCGTGGGCAAGCTCTAATTTCGCCACAACAAAGGGCCACATCTAGTCGCTCGCACGTCCTGTCCCAAATTCTTGGGGACCGCAGCAGTACACCGCTCTTGAACCAAGACCAGTGTCAACAGGTTGTTAGTTGGATAGCGGATAATGCTTCCAGTCAGATTGGCACCACCACAAACACTCTGTCTTCCACACGGTCAAGTGTCAGTAGCCGTGATACTGCACCGCACATTTCTGAACCTGATCCTCCTTCCTACCACCAGGCTGAGTACACGTCCTCCTCGGACATTAATGATCCCACACTTGGACACTCGGAAGAGCTGTTCACGTTTCCATTCACACATTCTGGCCTCTCGCCAGCTCATATTGAAGTGGGTCATGAGGAGATCGTCTGTACAGATAGCCAAATATTTGAGCAGCCACGTTCTCACGAAGTTGGCAACGTGTCTCAACAAGTGGTGGACGATGATGAGACACAATTGTCAGCAAGTCAGGAGGAGGAGCAGGGTGCGGAAGAGGAAGACGACGTGGTGGATGATCCAGTAACTGACCCAACCTGGCAGGAGGATATGCAGAGCGAGGACAGCAGTGCACAGGGGGAGGGAGGCGTAGCATCACAACAGGCAGTAAGAAGCAGGGTGGTGGTCCCAGGCAGAAGTCAGGCAACCGTTCCCCGTAACAACACGACGACACAAGGTGCCTGTACAAATGTTAGGTCTTCACGAGTCTGGCAGTTTTTTAAGTTGGATCCAGATGATTCAAAAAAGGCCATTTGCAACACCTGCCGTGCCAGCATCAGCAGGGGTACCAAAACTAGCAGCCTGACCACCACCAGCATGATCAGGCACATGTCAGCCAAGCACCCGACTTTGTGGGAAGTACAACAGAGTCGAGGAGCAGTGCTTGCTGATGTCACTGCTACGTCTTCGCTGGTTGTGCATGCGAGCCAATCCTCTGTCCATGCTGCCTGCGAACAAGCCTCCTCCACTCCTGCACCTGCAGTTGCCTACGCAGAAAGAACACCATCATCAAGCACGTCCTTGTCCCAGCGCAGCGTTCAGTTATCCATTCAGCAAACCTTTGAACGCAGGCGCAAATACACTGCCAACACCCCACATGCCACAGTTCTAAATGCTAACATTTCGCGACTGCTTGCGCTGGAAATGTTGCCTTTTAGGCTGGTGGAGACAGAAGCATTCCGTGACCTGATGGCGGCAGCTGTCCCACGTTACTCGGTCCCCAGCCGCCACTATTTCTCCCGGTGTGCCGTCCCCGCGTTGCATAACCACGTGTCACAAAACATCACACGTGCCCTGAACAACGCTGTTTCACCCAAAGTCCACCTAACCACAGACACGTGGACAAGTGCTTGTGGGCAAGGCCGCTACATCTCGTTGACGGCACACTGGGTTAATATTGTGGAAGCTGGGACCCAGTCTGAGCGAGGGACGGAACACGTCCTTCCCACACCAAGGTTTGCAGGCCCTACCTCAGTCAGTGTTTCACCCACACTCTACAGCTCCGGAATGTCATGCTCTTCAGCCTCCTCCTCCTCCTGCGCATCCTCATCCACTGTGCCCTCCACACCAGTCACAAGCTGGAAGCACTGCAGCACTGCCTCGGCGAAGCGGCAACAGGCTGTGCTGAAGCTAATCTGCATAGGTGACAAACCCCACAATGCAGAAGAGCTGTGGACAGCTCTGAAACAGCAGGCAGATCACTGGCTCACACCTCTGAACCTAAAGCCAGGAAAGGTCGTTTGTGACAATGGCCGGAACCTGGTGGCGGCTTTGAGGCGAGGCCAGCTGACACATGTTCCATGCGTGGCCCATGTGCTCAACCTCGTGGTTCAGCGGTTTATAAAGTCATACCCAGAGCTGTCTGATCTGCTGGTAAAAGTTCGCCGCCTGTCTGCACATTTTCGAAAGTCACCTACTGCTTCAGCCGGCCTTGCCGGCTTTCAGCGCCGTTTGCATCTTCCGGCTCACAGACTGGTGTGTGATGTCCCCACGCGTTGGAATTCAACTCTGCACATGTTGGTCAGGATATGTGAGCAGAAGAGGGCAGTTGTTGAGTACCTGCATCACCTAAGCCGTCGGGAAATGGGTCAAACTCCACACATAACACCTGAGGAGTGGAGATGGATGTCAGACCTATGTACCATCCTCCAAAACTTTGAGGACTCCACCAAGATGGTGAGTGGTGATGACGCCATTATTAGCGTCACCATACCGCTACTCTGCCTTCTAAAACGGTCCCTTTTGAAAAACAAACATGATGCATTGCAGGCGGAGCGCGATGAGTTGCAGCAAGAAACAGTAGTGGGTGTGGGTGATAACACACAGCCCAGCCTCGTCTCATCACAACGTGCAGTGGAGGACTATGACGAGGAGGAGGATGAAGACATGGAGCAACTCTCCGGCCAAATTGAGGATATGACATGCACACCAGTCATATCCTCGATTCAGCGTGGCTGGCCAGAGGACAGGGTAGATGAGGAGGAGGAGGAGGAGGAGGAGGAGGAGGACAGCATGTTCAGTCATCTTGTTGGTCAGGCTACTGAAGTCCTGGCTGTTAAGAGTCTGGCGCACATGGCTGACTTTATGGTAAGCTGCCTGTCTCGTGACCCTCGCGTTAAGAACATCTTGGCCGACAATCATTACTGGTTGGTAACACTGTTAGACCCACGCTACAAGGAGAACTTTTTGTCTCTTATTCCCGTGGATGAGAGGTCAACCAAAATGCAGCAGTTTCGGAAGGCCATACTCACGGAAGTAGGCAAAGCATTCCCCTCACAAAACGCTAGCGGCATAGGTCAGGAATCAGTGGACAACCGAGGCGTACAGCCGAGAGAGGCACAAGTCCAATCCGCCAGAGGTAGGGGAACAGTCTTTAAGATGTGGGACAGTTTTCTCAGCCCCTCACGTACCACAGCCCCTGAGGTGCGGGGTAGTGCCACAAGAAATCCTAAGTTTGCCCAGATGCTGAAGGAGTACCTTGCAGATCGAACAACTGTACTCCGACATTCCTCTGTGCCTTACAATTATTGGGTATCCAAGCTGGACACGTGGCATGAATTGGCTCTCTACGCCTTGGAAGTCCTGGCCTGCCCTGCTGCTAGCGTTTTGTCAGAGCGTGTTTTTAGTGCCGCAGGTGGAATCATTACAGATAAACGCACCCGCCTGTCAACTGAAAATGCTGACAGGCTGACTCTGATAAAGATGAACAAGGGTTGGATTGGGCCAGACTTCACCACACCACCAGCAAATGAGAGCGGAATTTAAAGTTTGCCATGTACCTCCACTCACCCATGGGTACACTTCTCGACTTTGGATAATCGCTGGACTGCTCCTCCTTCTCCTCATGCGCCATCATGATGACCGTTACAATAGTTAGGTCTTTGTTTCAGGTATACCCCCAGTGGTAAATTTTTTCGCCCATTCTTTGCAGAATGGACATTACAACGACAGGAGACCCGCTCCTTTGCAATGGGAACAATGTTTTGAGGCCCTCATGCACGTCTCTACCCAGGGACAACGTGTAGCCTCCCAATTTTTGGCTGCCCTGCCTAAGGGCTATACTGAAATACACCCACTTCCTTAAAATGGACACTTAATGTTTTGAGGCCCTCATGCACGTCTCTACCCAGGGACAATGTGGAGCCTCCCAATTTTTGGCTGCCCTGGCAAAGGGCTATACTGAAATAGACCCACTTCCTTACAATGGGCACTTCAGGTTTAAAGGCCATCATGCACGTCTCTACCCAGGGACAATGTGGAGCCTCCCAATTTTTGGCTGCCCTGCCTAAGGGCTATACTATAATACACCCACTTCCTGACAATGGACACTTAATGTTTTGAGGCCCTCATGCACGTCTCTACCCAGGGACAATGTGGAGCCTCCCAATTTTTGGCTGCCCTGGCAAAGGGCTATACTGAAATAGACCCACTTCCTTACAATGGGCACTTCAGGTTTAAAGGCCATCATGCACGTCTCTACCCAGGGACAATGTGGAGCCTCCCAATTTTTGGCTGCCCTGCCTAAGGGCTATACTGAAATACACCCACTTCCTTAAAATGGACACTTAATGTTTTGAGGCCCTCATGCACGTCTCTACCCAGGGACAATGTGGAGCCTCCCAATTTTTGGCTGCCCTGGCAAAGGGCTATACTGAAATAGACCCACTTCCTTACAATGGGCACTTCAGGTTTAAAGGCCATCATGCACGTCTCTATCCAGGGACAATGTGGAGCCTCCCAATTTTTGGCTGCCCTGCCTAAGGGCTATACTGAAATACACCCACTTCCTTAAAATGGACACTTAATGTTTTGAGGCCCTCATGCACGTCTCTACCCAGGGACAATGTGGAGCCTCCCAATTTTTGGCTGCCCTGGCAAAGGGCTATACTGAAATAGACCCACTTCCTTACAATGGGCACTTCAGGTTTAAAGGCCATCATGCACGTCTCTATCCAGGGACAATGTGGAGCCTCCCAATTTTTGGCTGCCCTGCCTAAGGGCTATACTGAAATACACCCACTTCCTTAAAATGGACACTTAATGTTTTGAGGCCCTCATGCACGTCTCTACCCAGGGACAATGTGGAGCCTCCCAATTTTTGGCTGCCCTGGCAAAGGGCTATACTGAAATAGACCCACTTCCTTACAATGGGCACTTCAGGTTTAAAGGCCATCATGCACGTCTCTACCCAGGGACAATGTGGAGCCTCCCAATTTTTGGCTGCCCTGCCTAAGGGCTATACTATAATACACCCACTTCCTGACAATGGACACTTAATGTTTTGAGGCCCTCATGCACGTCTCTACCCAGGGACAATGTGGAGCCTCCCAATTTTTGGCTGCCCTGGCAAAGGGCTATACTGAAATAGACCCACTTCCTTACAATGGGCACTTCAGGTTTAAAGGCCATCATGCACGTCTCTACCCAGGGACAATGTGGAGCCTCCCAATTTTTGGCTGCCCTGCCTAAGGGCTATACTGAAATACACCCACTTCCTTAAAATGGACACTTAATGTTTTGAGGCCCTCATGCACGTCTCTACCCAGGGACAATGTGGAGCCTCCCAATTTTTGGCTGCCCTGGCAAAGGGCTATACTGAAATAGACCCACTTCCTTACAATGGGCACTTCAGGTTTAAAGGCCATCATGCACGTCTCTATCCAGGGACAATGTGGAGCCTCCCAATTTTTGGCTGCCCTGCCTAAGGGCTATACTGAAATACACCCACTTCCTTAAAATGGACACTTAATGTTTTGAGGCCCTCATGCACGTCTCTACCCAGGGACAATGTGGAGCCTCCCAATTTTTGGCTGCCCTGGCAAAGGGCTATACTGAAATAGACCCACTTCCTTACAATGGGCACTTCAGGTTTAAAGGCCATCATGCACGTCTCTATCCAGGGACAATGTGGAGCCTCCCAATTTTTGGCTGCCCTGCCTAAGGGCTATACTGAAATACACCCACTTCCTTAAAATGGACACTTAATGTTTTGAGGCCCTCATGCACGTCTCTACCCAGGGACAATGTGGAGCCTCCCAATTTTTGGCTGCCCTGGCAAAGGGCTATACTGAAATAGACCCACTTCCTTACAATGGGCACTTCAGGTTTAAAGGCCATCATGCACGTCTCTACCCAGGGACAATGTGGAGCCTCCCAATTTTTGGCTGCCCTGCCTAAGGGCTATACTATAATACACCCACTTCCTGACAATGGACACTTAATGTTTTGAGGCCCTCATGCACGTCTGTATGCAGGGGCATTGGTGAACCTCACAATTTAGGACTGCCCTGGCAAAGGAAAATACTACAAAGACTCACTTCCTCAAAATGGGCACATTAGACTCAAGAGGCCTTCATGTACGTCTCTTCTCAGGGACATCGGAGTGCCACACAATGTTTTCACGTAAAATCTTTCATGTATTGATCTCAAAAAGTAACATACACCAGATCTATCTCACTATTGGGTATGTGCCCTTAACATTTCCGCCATGAAAAATCATTTTGGGGTCATTTTGGAAGGTTTTCTGGTGAGTCCGTAAAAATGGCGTAAAACGCGGACAAAATTGTTCACAGCTGTGACTTTTGAGTGATAAATGCTTCAAGGGGTCTTCCCCATGCTGTTGCCATGTCATTTGAGCACTCTTCTGAGACTTTTGTGACATTTTTAGGGTTTCTCCATGCTGCCGGGAGGTCATTTCACAAAAATACTCGGGTCTCCCATAGGATAACATTGGGCTCGTTGCTCGGGCCGAGTACACGAGTATCTTGGGAGGCTCGGCCCGAGCTTCGAGCACCCGAGCTTTTTAGTACTCGCTCATCACTAATCCACACTCAACTATAGGCCGTTCTTCATATTTTGGGGGCTTTTAGTCAGATATACTAGTTTGTGCCTGTATAGTATTGGTGTAGATGGGAGTGTAGGGCATGGGTTACATGGCACTGTGGTGGGATACTGATGGGAGGTATTGGTGCTGTGTTTGATGCTTCTACTGGGTATTTTCCTACAAATACTGGAACAGCTCACTGCTTAGAATGATCCTTCCCAGCTCTATAATATATTATATATACCCCACAATGCAGGCTCACACACACATTTGTCTCAAGTGTGTTGTAGGGACACAGATACAGTCTTGGTCATGTGACTAAAGGCTACTTTACACACTGCGATATCGGTCCCGATATCGCTAGTGTGGGTACCCGCCCCATCTGTTGCGCGACACGGGCAAATCGCTGCCCATGCCGCACAACACCGACCAGACCCGTCACACATACTTACCTGACCGGCGACGTCGCTGTGACCGGCGAACCGCCTCCTTTCTAAGGGGGCGGTCCGTGCGGCGTCACAGCGACGTCACTGAGCGACCGCCCAATAGCAGCGGAGGGGCGGAGATGAGTGGCCGGAACATCCCGCCCACCTCCTTCCTTCCTCATAGCGGCTGGGAGGCAGGTAAGGAGAGGTTCCTCGTTTCTGCGGTGTCACACGGAGTGATGTGTGCTGCCGCAGGAGCGACGAACTACATCGTTACTGCTGCAGTAACGATAATCGAGAATGGAGACCCATGTCACCGATGAGCGATTTTGCACGTTTTTGCAACGATGCAAAATCGCTCATCGGTGTCACACGCAGCAACATCGCTAATGCGGCCGGATGTGCGTCACAAATTCCGTGACCCCAACGACTCCGCATTAGCGATGTCGCAGCGTGTAAAGCCCCCTTTAGTGGGAGTGGTGTACAGGGTCTTAGCAGTAAAGAGTATTCCATATTTCTGCCAGATACCCACAGAGATATTGAAATCTGAAAAAAGAGACTTCTGCTCATTGAAGGTAAGAACTGCTCACATAGCGTTCAACTCCACAGCAAACGAGTGCTCTAGCACTGGCATCTCAGCAGGGATATTCCCCTACTACACATGTGTGTCTGGGTCGCTGTGACAGTTTACAGGACATAACTCAAGGCACCTAGATAGAAGGCAGAGGTACTGGGATTGGTTGGTTTTTGGTGACGGAGGTGCAGGGGCTGGCGCCCATGTGCAGTGCTGGCTAAGGTATATTGATGATATTTTGATTTTTTGGCAGGGCACTGTGGAGCAGCTCGAGACATTTATGGAGGAACTTAATAACAACACCTTTAACATCAGATTGACGCATAAGCATAGCAGCAGTTGCGTTGACTTCCTGGATATTAAAATTTCATTCGGTTCTGAGCGAATTGTTCAGACCGACGTCCATAGGAAGGAAACATCAGTCAACGCACTGCTGCATGCTTCTTCTGCTCATACCCCCTCCACCATCCGGGCCGTACCGACTGGCCAGTTCCTCAGGATGAAGCAAATTTGTTCGTCAGACACTGCTTTTGAACAACAGTCTGCCGACCTCCAGCGCCATAGGGGTGGCAAAGGCGGTCTTCCCCCGGTCTGCCTCAGCAACGGACACTAGCCAATAGTGACTAGTGAGATCAAGGGTAGAAAAATAATTTGCAGTTCTCAATGCAGCTAGCGATTCCTCAATACGGGGGA
Organism: Anomaloglossus baeobatrachus; assembly: GCF_048569485.1. Classification (NCBI taxonomy): domain Eukaryota; kingdom Metazoa; phylum Chordata; class Amphibia; order Anura; family Aromobatidae; genus Anomaloglossus; species Anomaloglossus baeobatrachus. Next base: position 139,050 of record NW_027442087.1, on the reverse strand, counting down.
GTGGTGCTGTCCTTCTTCTTTAACAGGACCAACGGAGCTGCCCAAAGGCTACAACTGTCACGGATAACCCCAGCCGCCTTCATGTTGCTCAACATGTCCTTGGTACACTGGTAATGTGAAGGTGGTATTGGCTTATAGCTCTCTTTGATGGGTGGGTGTGCACCTGTGGGGATGTAGTGTTGGACCCCTTTTATTCCCCCAAAATCTAGCGGATGTTTGCTGAAGACTTGCTCGCTCGTATTCTTGCACTACCCTGTGGACCCGCTTCTTGTGATGTGAAGGTGTGGAGTCAGTGCCTACGTGTAATTCCTTACACCACTCCTCTGGCTGACTTGGTGAGCAGTCACTGACTGGGTGGGGTGCAGTAATAGTGGATGCTGCTACTTGGATAGCATGTGTATCTACTGTGAACAGCTTATCAATGGTGGCAAGTCGGGGCAGCTTAACCTCCTGCTCTCCGCAGTTTAACACTCTCACGGGCACTCTCCCCTTCCGCACTAATGAATAAAACTATGATGTAAATATCATATAGATACCCCACAATTGTAAATAAAAGTAGGTTATGGGAAAAGGGGGAACAGGGAAAGAGGAAAATAGTGTAATAAAGTATACCTTCTGGGGGTGAGAGGAAATGGCAGCACAGCCAGTGGAGGTGAAGCAAAAGGAAGCCTGCAACTAAAGAGTTGAGAGCGTTATCACATGGTGACTGAGCCTGATTGTAAAGGGAGCATAGAGTGGAGCATACTCTGGGCACGTTAGAACCCAAGTTCTTAAACCATGAATATGGACCCCTTTTATTCTCCCAAAGTCTAGCGGATGTTTGCTGAAGACTTGCTCGTATTCTTGCACTACCCTGTGGACCCGCTTCTTGTGATGTGAAGGTGTGGAGTCAGTGCCTACGTGTAATTCCTTACACCACTCCTCTGGTTGACTTGGTGAGCTGTCACTGAATGGGTGTGGTGAAGTAACGGTGGATGCTGTGGCTTGGATATCATATTAAATATAGGGACCCCCATACAGTAGTATGATAAATTTTTTTGTATTCAATGATCGGTATTACCTTCAGGGGCGCGGCACGTGGACGTGCGTTCCATTAGCCTCACTGCATTCCACTCCCATACAGGAAGTGGGCGCAGCTATTACTACGGTCGCACATAAAAGAACCCACAGCCACCACTGCACACAGCTGACTCCACCACTGGAAACCCACTTCTACACCAACGCAGGTAAGACAGGATCGGCACCTCTATGCTCCCATTACAATCAGGCTCAGTCACCATGTGATAATGCTCTCAACAATTTAGTTGCAGGCTTCCCCTTGCTTCACCTCCACTGGCTGTGCTGCCATTTCCTCTCCCCCCTGGAAGGTATACTTTATTACACTATTTTCCTGTTTCCCTCTTCTCCCTTTTCCCATAACCTACCTTTATCTGCATTTGTGGGGTATCTATATACTATTTATATCACAGTTTTATTCATTAATACGGAAGGGAAGAGTGCGCGTGAGAGTGTTGAACTGCGGAGAGCAAGAGGTTAAGCTGCCCCGATTTGCCACCATTGATAAGCTGTTCACAGTAGATACACATGCTATCCAAGCAGCAGCAGCATCCACCATTACTGCACCCCACCCAGTCAGTGACAGCTCACCAAGTCAGCCAGAGGAGTGGTGTCAGGAATTACACGTAGGCACTGACTACACACCTTCACATCACAAGAAGGGGGTGCAAGTGTGACGCCCTGGACTAGCCAGTTAGTCACAGACATAACACACACACACACCCCCTTTCCCGGATAGTTACACTAGTCAGACACAAAACCGTTGTTGCCTCCCTCCAGGGGCTGATGTCCACACCAGGTGGGGCGGTGCCAGGCGGTTGGCCCCACCCACCAAGGAGTTCACAGGCCTGGAGGTGGGAAAACCAGTTAGTTAGTTGAAGTTCAGTTAAGAGTTGAACCGTGGAGGTAGTGAGTTCAGGGAACAGCCCAGTTTTGGGTAGGAGTGCAAAACTGCTAGTGTCTGGGTCAGATCCCAGGCACTATGGGGAGATAAGGTATGCACACCAGTGACTATGTAAGGGGAATACATGAAATAGCAGAAACTGCTGTGTGAATACTGACTTGAAAAATTCAATAGCTATATGCAAGAGTGAATATGTGAAAAATGGAATCTGCATTACTGCCATGAACATATGAATCAAGAGAAATTTAGCTACTGAATTGATCAATGCAATAGAGCCCCAACACTACGCCAAAGTATTTCTCTACGTTGGGGTCCCTAGCTTGTGTGTGTCCTCTCATGCAGTTAAAAAACCTACCGTGTATGGGAAGCTGAGACCCAGGCTATTTATGCGTATGATATGGATTGGCAATAGGTGTGGTTGGGGAGGGTTCACAAACGAAAAAATACTAACAAATAGGAATAACGTTTGGAACACCATTCTAAGTCCGAACTGGGTGCAAAAACCTAAAAAAACATCACTATGGGGAGATAAGGTATGCACACCAGTGACTATGTAAGGGGAATACATGAAATAGCAGAAACTGCTGTGTGAATACTGACTTGAAAAATCCAATAGCATTAATTCACATAATCCTAGTGACTGCACACACAACATGGCCAAACGAAAACAAAAGACAGTACCTGGCCATTCAATCAAATGGAAACTCATAGGCAACACAGTCCATTAGACTAGGCAATTACATGCAGCCAAACAAAGTTCATGGGCCTTGCCTCAGAGTCGAACCCACAACCTCTTGGAGAACAAGCAAAGAGCCTACCACTAAACCAACTCAGTGAAGTTGGAAACCGACTCTACATTAATTAACATAATCCTAGTGACTGCGCACACAACATGGCCAAACAAAAGCAAAAGACAGTACCTAGCCTATCAATCCAATGGAAACTCATAGGTAACACAGTACATTGGACTAGGCAATTACATGCAGCCATACAAAGCCCATGGGTCTTGCCCCAGAGTCGAACCCACAAACTCTCGTAGCCAGGGCAAAGAGCCTACCACTACACCAACACAGAGAAGTAGGTGAATGACTCTACATTAATTCACATAATCCTAGTGACTACGCACACAACATGGCCAAACAAATGCAAAAGACATTATCTGGCCTATCAATCCAATGGAAACTCATAGGCAACACAGTCCATTAGACTAGGCACTTACATGCAGCCATGTAAAGTTCATGGGCATTGCCTCAGAGTCGAACCCACAACCTCTTGGAGAACAAGCAAAGAGCCTACCACTAAACCAACTCAGAGAAGTTGGAAACCGACTCTACATTAATTAACATAATCCTAGTGACTGCGCACACAACATGGCCAAACAAAAGCAAAAGACAGTACGTGGCCTATCAATCCAACGGAAACTCATAGGTAACACAGTACATTGGACCAGGCAATTACATGCAGCCATACAAAGCCCATGGGCCTTGCCCCAGAGTCAAACCCACAACCTCTCATAGCCAAGGCAAAGAGCCTACCAATACACCAACACAGAGAAGTGGAAAACCATTTCTACATTAATTCACATAATCCTAGTGACTGCGCACACAACATGGCCAAACAAAAGCAAAAGACAGTACCTGGCCTATCAATCCAATGGAAACTCATAGGCAACACAGTCCATTGGACTAGACAATTACATGGAGACATACAAAGTCCATGGGCCTTGCCTCAGAGTCAAACCCACAACTTCTCGCAGCCAAGCAAAAATCCTACCACTACACTAACACAGAGAAGTGGGAAACTGATTCTACATTAATTCACATAATCCTACCGACTGCGCACACAACATGGCCAAACAAAAGACAATACCTGGCCTATTCATTCAATGAAAACTCATAGGCAACACAGTCCATTGGACTAGGCAATTACATTCAACCATACAAAGTCCATGGGCTTTGCCTCAAAGTCAAACCCACAACTTCTTGTAACCCAAGGAAAGAGCCTACCACTACACCAACACAGAGAAGAGAATGACTCTACATTAATTCACATAATCCTAGTGACTGCGCACACAACATGACCAAACGAAAACAAAAGACAGTCCCTGGCCTATCAATCCAATGGAAACTCATAGACAACATAGTCCAATGGACTACGGAATTACATGCAGCCATACAAAGTCCATGGGCCTTGTCTCAGAGTCATACCCACAATCTCTGGCAAAACAAGCAAAGAGCCTACAACTTCACCAACACAGAGAAGAGAATGACTCTACATTAATTCACATAATCCTAGTGACTGCGCACACAACATGGCCAAACAAAAGCAAAAGACAGTACCTGGCCTATCAATCCAATGGGAACTCATAGGCAACACAGTTAATTGAACTAGGCAATTACATGCAGCCATACAAACTCCATGGGCCTTGCCTCAGAGTCAAACCCACAACCTCTTGCAGCTAAGCAAAGAGCCTTCCACTACAGCAACACAGAGAACTGGGAAACTGATTCTACATTAATTCACATAATCCTACCGACTGCGCACACAACATAACCAAACAAAAGATAATACCTGGCCAATCAATCCAATGGAAACTCATAGGCAACACAGTCCATTGGACTAGGCAATTACACGCAGCCATATAAAGTCCATGGGCTTTGCCTCAGAGTCAAACCCGCAATTTCTCGCAGCCCAAGCAAAGAGCCTACCACTACACCAAGACAGAGAAGTTGGAAACTGAGTTTACATTAGTTCACATAATCCTAGTGACTGCCCACACAACATGGCCAAACAAAAGCAAAAGACAGTACCTGGCCTATCAATCCAATGGGAACTCATAGGCAAAACAGTTAATTGAAATAGGCAATTACATGCAGTCATACAAACTCCAGGGGCCTTGCCTCAGAGTCGAACCCACAACCTCTTGCAGCTTAAGCAAAGAGACTACCACTACACCAACACAGAGAAGTAGGTGAATGACTCTACATTAATTCACATAATCCTAGTGACTGCGCACACAACATTGCCAAACAAAAGAAAAAGACAGTACCTGGCCTATCAATCCAATAGAAACTCATAGGCAAAGCAATCAATTGGACTAGGCAATTACATGCAGCCATACAAAGTCCATGGGCCTTGCCTCAAAGTCGAACTCACAACCTCTCGCAGCTCAAGTAAAGAGCCTACCACTACACCAACACAGAGAAATGTAAACCTGACTCTACATTATTTCACATAATCCTAGTGACTGCGCACACAACATGGCCAAACGAAAACAAAAGACAGTAACTGGCCTATCAATCCAATAGAAACTCATAGGCAACACAGTCCATTGGACTAAGCAATTACATGCAGCCATTCAAAGTCCATGAGCCTTGCATTAGAGTCGAACCCACAACCTCTCGCAGCCCAAGCAAAGAGCCTACCACTACACCAACACAGAGAAGTGGGAAACTGACTCTACATTAATTCCCATAACCCTAGTGACTGCGCACACAACATGGTCAAACAAAAGCAAAAGGCAGTACCTGGCCTATCAATCCAATGGAAACTCATAGGCAACATAGTCCATTGGACTAGGCAATTACATGCAGCCATACAAAGTCCATGGGCCTTGCCTCAGAGTCAAACCCACAACCTCTGGCAGAACAAGCAAAGAGCCTACAACTACAAAAACACAAAGAAGTAGGAAGCTGCGTCTACATTAATTCACATAATCCTAGTGACTGCGCACACAACATGGCCAAACAAAAGCAGAAGACATTACCTAGCCTATCAAGCCAATGGAAACTCATAGGCAACACAGTCAATTGAACTAGGCGATTACATGCAGCCATACAAACTCCATGGGCCTTGCCTCAGAGTCGAACCCACAATTTCTCGCAGCCCAAGCAAAGAGCCTACCACTACACCAACACAGAGAAGTTGGAATCTGAGTTTACATTAGTTCACATAATCCTAGTGACTGCGCACACAACATGGCCAAACAAAAGCAAAAGACAGTACCTGGCCTATCAATCCGATGGGAACTCATAGGCAACACAGTCAATTGAACTAGGCGATTACATGCAGCCATACAAACTCCATGGGCCTTGCCTCAGAGTCGAACCCACAACCTCTCGCAGCTTAAGCAAAGAGACTACCACTACACCAACACAGAGAATTAGGTGAATGACTCTACATTAATTCACATAATCCTAGTGACTGCGCACACAACATGGCCAAACAAAAGCAAAAGACAGTACCTGGCCTATTAATCCAATGAAAACTCATAGGCAACGCAATCCTTTGGACTAGGCAATAACATGCAGCCATACAAAGTCCATGGGCCTTGCCTCAGAGTCAAAACCACTACCTCTCAAAGCCCAAGCAAAGAGCCTACCACTACACCAACACAGAGAAGTGCGAAATTGACTCAACATAAATTCACATAATCCTAGTGACTGCGCACACAACATGGCCAAACAAAAGCAATAGACAGTCCCTGGCCTATCAATCCAATGGAAACTCATAGACAACATAGTCCATTGGACTAGGCAATTACATGCAGCCATACAAAGTCCATGGGCCTTGCCTCAGAGTCGAACTCACAACCTCTCGCAGCCCAAGAAAAAAGCCTACCACTACATCAACACAGAGAAGTGTGAAACTGACTCTACATTAATTCACATAATCCTAGTGACTGCGCACACAACATGGCCAAACAAAAGCAAAAGACAGTACCTGGCCTATCATTCCAATTGAAACTCATAGGTAACATAGTCCATTGGACTAGGCAATAACATGCAGCCATACAAAGTCCATGGGCCTTGCCTCAAAGTTGAACTCACAACCTCTCGCAGCTCTAGCAAAGAGCCTACAACTACACCAACACAGAGAAATGTGAACCTGACTCTACATTAATTCACATAATCCTAGTGACTGCGCACACAACATGGCCAAACAAAAGCAAAAGACAGTACCTGGCCTATAAATCCAATAGAAACTCATAGGCAACACAGTCCATTGGACTATGCAATTACATGCAGCCATACAAAGTCCATGGGCCTTGCCTCAGAGTCAAACCCACAACCTCTCGCAGCCAAGCAAAGAGCCTACCACTACACCAACACAGAGAAGTGGGAAACTGATTCTACATTAATTCACATAATCCTACCGACTGCGCACACAACATGGCCAAACAAAAGAAAATACCTGGCCTATCAATCCAATGGAAACTCATAGGCAACACAGTCCATTAGACTAAGCAAATACATGCAGCCATACAAAGCCCATGGGCCTTGCCCCAGAGTCGAACCCACAACCTCTTGTAGCCCAAGCAAAGAGCCTACAAATACACCAACACAGAGAAGTGGAAAACTGATTCTACATTAATTCACATAATCCTAGTGACTGCGCACACAACATGGCCAAACAAAAGCAAAAGACATTACCTGGCCTATAAATCCAATAGAAACTCATAGGCAAAGCAATCAATTGGACTAGGCAATTACATGCAGCCATACAAAGTCCATGGGCCTTGCCTCAGAGTCGAACCCACAACCTCTTGTAGCCCAAGCAAAGAGCCTACCACTACACCAACACAGAGAAGTTGGTACAGAGTTTACATTAGTTCACATAATCCTAGTGACTGTGCACACAACATGGCCAAACAAAAGCAAAAGACAGTCCCTGGCCTATCAATCCAATGGAAACTCATATACAACATAGTCCATTGGACTAGGCAATTACATGCAGCCATACAAAGTCCATGGGCCTTGCCTCAGAGTCAAACCCACAACCTCTGGCAGAACAAGCAAAGAGCTTACAACTACACCAACACAAAAAAGTAGGAAGCTGCGTCTACATTAATTTACATATTCCTAGCGACTGCGCACACAACATGGCCAAACAAAAGCAAAAGACATTACCTGGCCTATCAAGCCAATGGAAACTCGTAGGCAACACAGTCCATTGGACTAAACAATTACATGCAGCCATACAAAGTCCATGGGCTTTGCCTCAGAGTCAAACCCACAATTTCTCGCATCCCAAGCAAAGAGCCTACCACTACAACAACACAGACAAGTTGGAAACTGAGTTTACATTAGTTCACATAATCCTAGTGACTGTGCACACAACATGGCGAAACAAATGCAAAAGACATTATCTGGCCTATCAATCCAATGGAAACTCATAGGCAACACAGTCCATTAGACTAGGCAAATACATGCAGCCATACAAAGTTCATGGGCCTTGCCTCAGAGTCGAACCCACAACCTCTTGGAGAACAAGCAAAGAGCCTACCACTAAACCAACACAGAGAAGTTGGAAACTGATTCTACATTAATTCACATAATCCTACCGACTGCGCACACAACATGGCTAAACAAAAGCAAAAGACAGTACCTGGCTTATCAATCCAATGGAAACTCATAGGCAACACAGTCCATTGGACTAGGCAATAACATGCAGCCATAAAAAGTCCATGGGCCTTGCCTCAGAGTCAAACCCACAACCTCTCGCAGCTCAAGCAAAGAGCCTACCACTACACCAACACAGAGAAATGTGAACCTGCCTCTACATTAATTCACATAATCCTAGTGAGTGCGCACACAACATGGCCAAACGAAAACAAAAGACAGTACCTGGCCTATCAATCCAATGGAAACTCATAGGCAACACAGTCCATTGGACTAGGCAATTACATGCAGCCATAAAAAGTCCATGGGCCTTGCCTCAGAGTCAAACCCACAACCTCTCGCAGCCCAAGCAAAGAGCCTACCACTACACCAACACAGAGAAATGTGAAACTGACTCTACATTAATTCACATAATCCTAGTGACTGCGCACACAACATGGCCTAACGAAAGCAAAAGTCAATACCTGGCCTATCAATCCAATGGAAACTCATAGGCAACAAAGTCCATTGGACTAGGCAATTACATGCAGCCATAAAAAGTCCATGGGCCTTGCCTCAGAGTCAAACCCACAACCTCTCAAAGCCCAAGCAAAGAGCCTACCACTACACCAACAAAGAGAAATGTAAAACTGACTCTACATTAATTCACATATTCCTAGTGACTGCGCACACAACATGGCCAAACAAAAGCAAAAGAAAGCACCTGGCCTATCAATCCAATGGAAACTCATAGGTAACGCAGTCCTTTGGACTATGCAATTACATGCAGCCATACAAAGTCCATGGGCCTTGCCTCAGAGTCGAACTCACAACCTCTCGCAGCCCAACAAAAAAGCCTACCACTTCAGCAACACAGAAGTGTGAAACTGTCTCTACATTAACTCACATAATCCTAGTGACTGCGCACAAAACATGGCCAAACGAAAACAAAAGACAGTACCTGGCCTATCAATCCATTGGACTAGGCAATTACATGCAGCCATACAAAGTCCATGGGCCTTGCCTCAGAGTCAAACCCACAACCTCTTACAGCCCAAGCAAAGAGCCTACCACTACACCAACACAGAGAAGTGCGAAACTGACTCAACATAAATTCACATAATCCTAGTGACTGCGCACACAACATGGCCAAACAAAAGCTAAAGACAGTCCCTTGCCTATCAATCCAATGGAAACTCATAGACAACATAGCCCATTGGAATAGACAATTACATGCAGCCTCACAAAGTCCATGGGCCTTGCCTCAGAGTCAAACCCACAACCTCTGGCAGAACAAGCAAAGAGCCTACAACTACACCAACACAAAGAAGTAGGAAGCTGCGTCTACATTAATTCACATAATCCTAGTGAATGCGCACACAACATGGCCAAACAAAAGCAAAAGACATTACCTGGCCTATCAGGCCAATGGAAACTCATAGGCAACACAGTCCATTGAACTAGGCGATTACATGCAGCCATACAAAGTCCATGGGCCATGCCGCAGAGTCAAACCCACAACCTCTCGCAGCCAAGCAAAGCAGCTTCCACTACACCAACACAGAGAAGTGGGAAACGGAATCTACATTAATTCACATAATCCTAGTGACTGCGCACACAACATGGCCAAACAAAAGCAAAAGACAATACCTGGCCTATCAATCCAATGGAAACTCGTAGGCAACACAGTCCATTGGACTTGGCAATTACATGCAGCCATACAAAGTCCATGGGCCTTGCCTCAGAGTCAAACCCACAACCTCTGGCAGAACAAGCAAAGAGCCTACAACTACACCAACACAAAGAAGTAGGAAGTTGCGTCTACATTAATTCACATAATCCTAGTGAATGTGCACACAACATGGCCAAACAAAAGCAAAAGACATTACCTGGCCTATCAAGCCAATGGAAACTCATAGGCAACACAGTCCATTGAACTAGACAATTACATGGAGACATACAAAGTCCATGGGCCTTGCCTCAAAGTCAAACCCACAACCTCTCGCAGCCAAGCAAAGAGCCTACCACTACACCAACACAGATAAGTGGGAAACTGATTCTACATTAATTCACATAATCCTACCGACTGCGCACACAACATGGCCAAACAAAAGACAATACCTGGCCTATCAATCCAATGGAAACTCATAGGCAACACAGTCCATTAGACTAGGCAAATACATGCAGCCATACAAAGTTCATGGGCCTTGCCTCAGAGTCGAACCCACAACTTCTTGGAGAACAAGCAAAGAGCCTACCACTAAACCAACACAGAGAAGTTGGAAACCGACTCTACATTAATTCACATAATCCTAGTGACTGCGCACACAACATGGCCAAACAAAAGCAAAAGACAGTACCCGGCCTATCAATCCAATGGAAACTCATAGGTAACACAGTACATTAGACTAGGCAATTAAATGCAGCCATACAAAGCCCATGGGCCTTGCCCCAGAGTCGAACCCACAACCTCTCGTAGCCCAAGCAAAGAGCCTACCAATACACCAACACAGAGAAGTGAAAAACTGATTCTACATTAATTCACATAATCCTAGTGACTGCGCACACAACATGGCCAAACAAAAGCAAAAGACAGTACCTGGCCTATCAATCCAATAGAAACTCATAGGCAAAGCAATCAATTGGTCTAGGCAATTACATGCAACCATACAAAGTCCATGGGCCTTGCCTCAGAGTCGAACCCACAACCTCTTGTAGCCCAAGCAAAGAGCCTACCACTAAACCAACACAGAGAAGAGCGAAACTGACTCAACATAAATTCACATAATCCTAGTGACTGCACACACAACATGGCCAAACAAAAGCAAAAGACAGTCCCTGGCCTATCAATCCAATGGAAACTCATATACAACATAGTCCATTGGACTAGGCAATTACATGCAGCCATACAAAGTCCATGGGCCTTGCCTCAGAGTCAAACCCACAACCTCTGGCAGAACAAGCAAAGAGCTTACAACTACACCAACACAAAAAAGTAGGAAGGTGCGTCTACATTAATTCACATATTCCTAGAGACTGCGCACACAACATGGCCAAACAAAAGCAAAAGACATTACCTGGCCTATCAAGCCAATGGAAACTCATAGGCAACACAGTCCATTGGACTAAACAATTACATGCAGCCATACAAAGTCCATGGGCTTTGCCTCTGAGTCAAACCCACAATTTGTCGCAGCCCAAGCAAAGAGCCTACCACTACACCAACACAGACAAGATGGCAACTGAGTTTACATTAGTTCACATAATCCTAGTGACTGTGCACACAACATTGCGAAACAAATGCAAAAGACATTATCTGGCCTATCAATCCAATGGAAACTCATAGTCAACACAGTCCATTAGACTAGGCAAATACATGCAGCCATACAAAGTTCATGGGCCTTGCCTCAGAGTCGAACCCACAACCTCTTGGAGAACAAGCAAAGAGCCTACCACTAAACCAACACAGAGAAGTTGGAAACTGACTCTACATTAATTCACATAATCCTAGTGACTGCGCACACAACATGGCCAAACAAAAGCAAAAGACAGTACCTGGCCTATCAATCCAATGGAAACTCATAGGCAACACAGTCCATTGGACTAGACAATTACATGGAGACATACAAAGTCCATGGGCCTTGCTTCAGAGTCAAACCCACAACCTCTCGCAGCCAAGCAAAGAGCCTACCACTACACCAATACAGAGAAGTGGGAAACTGATTCTACATTAATTCACATAATCCTACCGACTGCGCACACAACATGGCTAAACAAAAGCAAAAGACAGTACCTGGCTTATCAATCCAATGGAAACTCATAGGCAACACAGTCCATTGGACTAGGCAATAACATGCAGCCATACAAAGTCCATGGGCCTTGCCTCAAAGTCGAACTCACAAGCTCTCGCAGCTCAAGCAAAGAGCCTACCACTACACCAACACAGAGAAATGTGAACCTGCCTCTACATTAATTCACATAATCCTAGTGACTGCGCACACAACATGGCCAAACGAAAGCAAAAGTCCATACCTGGCCTATCAATCCAATGGAAACTCATAGGCAACACAGTCCATTGGACTAGGCAATTACATGCAGCCATAAAAAGTCCATGGGCCTTGCCTCAGAGTCAAACCCACAACTTCTCGCAGCCCAAGCAAAGATCCTACCACTACACCAACACAGAGAAATGTGAAACTGACTCTACATTAATTCACATAATCCTAGTGACTGCGCACACAACATGGCCAAACGAAAGCAAAAGTCAATACCTGGCCTATCAATCCAATGGAAACTCATAGGCAACACAGTCCAGTGGACTAGGCAATTACATGCAGTTATACAAAGTCCATGAACCTTGCATTAGAGTCAAACCCACAACTTCTCGCAGCCAAAGCAAAGAGCCTACCACTACACCAACACAGAGAAGTTTGAAACTGACTCTTCATTAACTCACATAATCCTAGTGACTGCGCACACAACATGGCCAAACGAAAGCAAAAGACAGTACCTGGCTTATCAATCCAATGGAAACTCATAGGCAACACAGTCCATTGGACTAGGCAATAACATGCAGCCATACAAAGTCCATGGGCCTTGCCTCAAAGTCGAACTCACAACCTCTCGCAGCTCAAGCAAAGAGCCTACCACTACACCAACACAGAGAAATGTGAACCTGCCTCTACATTAATTCACATAATCCTAGTGACTGCGCACACAACATGGCCAAACGAAAGCAAAAGTCCATACCTGGCCTATCAATCCAATGGAAACTCATAGGCAACACAGTCCATTGGACTAGGCAATTACATGCAGCCATAAAAAGTCCATGGGCCTTGCCTCAGAGTCAAACCCACAACTTCTCGCAGCCCAAGCAAAGATCCTACCACTACACCAACACAGAGAAATGTGAAACTGACTCTACATTAATTCACATAATCCTAGTGACTGCGCACACAACATGGCCAAACGAAAGCAAAAGTCAATACCTGGCCTATCAATCCAATGGAAACTCATAGGCAACACAGTCCAGTGGACTAGGCAATTACATGCAGTTATACAAAGTCCATGAACCTTGCATTAGAGTCAAACCCACAACTTCTCGCAGCCAAAGCAAAGAGCCTACCACTACACCAACACAGAGAAGTTTGAAACTGACTCTTCATTAACTCACATAATCCTAGTGACTGCGCACACAACATGGCCAAACGAAAGCAAAAGACAGTACCTGGCCTATCAATCCAATGGAAACTCATAGGCAACACAGTCCATTGGACTAGGCAATTACATGCAGCCATACAAAGTCCATGGGCCTTGCCTCAGAGTCGAACTCACAACCTCTCGCAGCCCAAGAAAAAAGCCTACCACTACAGCAACACAGAGAAGTGTGAAACTGACTCTACATTAATTCACATAATCCTAGTGACTGCGCACACAACATGGCCAAACAAAAGCAAAAGACAGTACCTGGCCTATCATTCCAATTAAAACTCATAGGCAACATAGTCCATTGGACTAGGCAATAACATGCAGCCATACAACGTCCATTGGCCTTGCCTCAAAGTCGAACTCACAACCTCTCGCAGCTCAAGCAAAGAGCCTACCACTACACCAACACAGAGAAATGTGAACCAGACTCTACATTAATTCACATAATCCTAGTGACTGCGCACACAACATGGCCAAACAAAAGCAAAAGGCAGTACCTGGCCTATCAATCCAATGGGAACTCATAGGCAACACAGTCAATTGAACTACGCAATTATATGCAGCCATACAAACTCCATGGGCCTTGCCTCAGAGTCGAACCCACAACCTCTCGCAGCTTAAGCAAAGAGCCTACCCCTAAACCAACACAGAGGAGTTGGGAACTGACTCTACATTAATTCACATAATCCTAGTGACTGCGCACACAACATGGCCATACAAAAGCAAAAGACAGTACCTGGCCTATCAATCCAATGGAAACTCATAGGCAACACAGTCCATTGGACTAGACAATTACATGGAGACATACAAAGTCCATGGGCCTTGCCTCAGAGTCAAACCCACAACCTCGCGCAGCCAAGCAAAGAGCCTACTACTACACCAACACAGAAAAGTGGGAAACTGGTACTACATTAATTCACATAATCCTACCGACTGCGCACACAACATGGCCAAACAAAAGCAAAAGTCAGTACCTGGCTTATCAATCCAATGGAAACTCATAGGCAACACAGTCCATTGGACTAGAAAATTACATGGAGACATACAAAGTCCATGGGCCTTGCCTCAGAGTCAAACCCTCAACCTCTCGCAGCCAAGCAAAGAGCCTACCACTACACCAACACAGAGAAGTGGGAAACTGATTCTACATTAATTCACATAATCCTACCGACTGCGCACACAACATGGCCAAACAAAAGACAATACCTGGCCTATCAATCCAATGGAAACTCATAGGCAACACAGTCCATTGGACTAGAAAATTACATGGAGACATACAAAGTTCATGGGCCTTGCCTCAGAGTCGAACCCACAACCTCTTGGAGAACAAGCAAAGAGCCTACCACTAAACCAACACAGAGAAGTTGGAAACTGACTCTACATTAATTCACATAATCCTAGTGACTGCGCACACAACATGGCCAAACAAAAGCAAAAGACATTACCTGGCCTATCAATCTAATGTAAACTCATAGGTAACACAGTACATTGGACTAGGCAATTGCATGCAGCCATACAAAGCCCATGGGCCTTGCCCCAGAGTCAAACCCACAACCTCTCGTAGCCCAAGCAAAGAGCCTACCAATACACCAACACAGAGAAGTGGAAAACAGATTCTACATTAATTCACATAATCCTAGTGACTGCGCACACAACATGGCCAAACAAAAGCAAAAGACGGTACCTGGCCTATCAATCCAATGGAAACTCATAGGCAACGCAATCAATTGGACTAGGCAATTACATGCAGCCATACAAAGTCCATGGGCCTTGTCTCAGAGTCAAACCCACAACCTCTCTCAGCCCAAGCAAAGAGCCTACCACTACACCAACACAGAGAAGAGCGAAACTGACTCAACATAAATTCACATAATCCTAGTGACTGCGCACACAACATGGCCAAACAAAAGCAAAAGACAGTCCCTGGCCTATCAATCCAATGGAAACTCATAGACAACATAGTCCATTGGACTAGGCAATTACATGCAGCCATACAAAGTCCATGGGCCTTGCCTCAGAGTCAAACCCACAACCTCTGGCAGAACAAGCAAAGAGCTTACAACTACACCAACACAAAAAAGTAGGAAGCTGCGTCTACATTAATTCACATATTCCTAGTGACTGCGCACACAACATGGCCAAACAAAAGCAAAAGACATTACCTGGCCTATCAAACCAGTGGAAACTCATAGGCAACACAGTCCATTGGACAAGACAATTACATGCAGCCATACAAAGTCCATGGGCTTTGCCTCAGAGTCAAACCCACAATTTCTCGCAGCCCAAGCAAAGAGCCTACCACTACACCAACACAGAGAAGTTGGTAACAGAGTTTACATTAGTTCACATAATCCTAGTGACTGTGCACACAACATGGCCAAACAAATGCAAAAGACATTATCTGGCCTATCAATCCAATGGAAACGCATAGGCAACACAGTCCATTAGACTAGGCAAATACATGCAGCCATACAAAGTTCATGGGCCTTGCCTCAGAGTGGAACCCACAACCTCTTGGAGAACAAGCAAAGAGCCTACCACTAAACCAACACAGAGAAGTAGGTGAATGACACTACATTAATTCACATAATCCTAGTGACTGCGCACACAACATGGCCAAACAAAAGCAAAAGACAGTATCTGGCCTATCAATCCAATTGAAGCTCATAAGCAACATAGTCCATTGGACTAGGCAATAACATGCAGCCATACAATGTCCATGGGCCTTGCCTCAAAGTCGAACTCACAACCTCTCGCAGTTTAAGCAAAGAGCCTACTACTACACCAACACAGAGAAATGTGAACATGACTCTACATTAATTCACATAATCCTAGTGACTGCGCACACAACATGGCCAAACGAAAGCAAAAGTCAATACCTGGCCTATCAATCCAATGGAAACTCATAGGCAACACAGTCCTTTGGACTAGGCAATTAGATGCAGCCATACAAAGTCCATGAGCCTTGCATTTGAGTCGAACTCACAACCTCTCCCAGCCCAAGCAAAGAGCCTACCACTACACCAACACAGAGAAGTGGGAAACTGACTCAACATTAATTCACATAATCCTAGTGACTGCGCACAAAACATGGCCAAACAAAAGCAAAAGAAGGCACCTGGCCTATCAATCCAATGGAATCTCATAGGTAACACAGTCCATTGGACTATGCAATTACATGCAGCCATAAAAAGTCCATGGGCCTTGCCTCAGAGTCGAACTCACAACCTCTCGCAGCCCAAGAAAAAAGCCTACCACTACAGCAACACGGAGAAGTGTGAAACCGACTCTACATTAACTCACATAATCCTAGTGACTGCGCACACAACATGGCCAAACAAAAGCAAAAGACAGTACCTGGCCTATCAATCCAATGGAAACTCAGAGGCAACCCCATCCATTGGACTAGGCAATTACATGCAGCCATACAGAGTCCATGGGCCTTGCCTCAGAGTCTATCCCACAACCTCTGGCAGAACAAGCAAAGAGCCTACAACCACACCAACACAAAGAAGTAGGAAGCTGCATCTACATTAATTCACATAATCCTAGTGACTGCGCACACAACATGGCCAAACAGAAGCAAAAGACATTACCTGGCCTATCAAGCCAATGGAAACTCATAGGCAACACCGTCCATTGAACTAGGCAATTACATGCAGCCATACAAAGTCCATGGGCCTTGCCTCAGAGTCAAACCCACAACTTCTCGCAGCCAAGCAAAGCGCCTTCCACTACACCAACACAGAGAAGTGGGAAACTGATTCTACATTAATTCACATAATCCTACCGACTTCGCACACAACATAACCAAACAAAAGACAATACCTGGCCTATCAGTCCAATGAAAACTCATAGGCAACACAGTCCATTGGACTAGGCAATTACATGCAGCCATACAAAGTCTATGGGCTTTGCCTCAGAGTCAAACCCACATTTTCTCGCAGCCCAAGAAAAGAGCCTACCACTACACCAACACAGAGAAGTTGAAAACTGAGTTTACATTAGTTCACATAATCCTAGTGACTGCGCACACAACATGGCCAAACAAAAGCAAAAGGTAGTACCTGGCCTATCAATCCAATAGGAACTCATAGGTAACACAGTCAACTGAAATAGGCAATTACATGCATCCATACAAACTCCATGGGCCTTGCCTCAAAGTCGAACCAACAACCTTTCGCAGCTTAAGCAAAAAGACTACCACTACACCAACACAGAGAAGTAGGTAAAGGACTCTACATTAATTCACATAATCCTAGAGACTGCGCACACAACATGGCCAAACAAATGCAAAAGACATTATCTGGCCTATCAATCCAATGAAATCATAGGCAACATAGTCCATTAGACTAAGCAAATATATGCAGCCATACAAAGTTAATGGGCCTTGCCTCAGAGTCGAACCCACAACCTCTTGGAGAACAAGCAAAGAGCCTACCACTAAACCAACACAGAGAAGTTGGAAACAAACTCTACATTAATTCACAGAATCCTAGTGACTGTGCACACAACATGGCAAAACAAAAGCAAAAGACAGCACCTGGCCTATCAATCCAATGGAAACTCAAAGCTAACACAGTACATTGGACTAGGCAATTACATGCAGCCATACAAAGCCCATTGGCCTTGCCCCAGAGTCGAACCCACACCCTCTCGTAGCCCAAGGAAAGAGCCTACTAATACACCAACACAGAGAAGTGGAAAACCAATTCTTCATTAATTCACATAATCCTAGTGACTGCGCACATAAAATGGCCAAACAAAAGCAAAAGACGGTACCTGGCCTATCAAACCAATGGAAACTCATAGGCAACACAGTCCATTGGACTAGACAATTACATGGAGACATACAAAGTCCATGGGCCTTGCATTAGAGTCGAACCCACAACCTCTCGCAGCCCAAGCAAAGAGCCTACCACTACACCAACACAGAGAAGTGGGAAACTGTTTCTACATTAATTCAAATAATCCTACCGACTGCGCACACAACATGGCCAAACAAAAGACAATACCTGGCCTATCAATTCAAAGGAAACTCATAGGCAACACAGTCCATTAGACTTGGCAATTACATGCAGCCATACAAAGTCCATGGGCTTTGCCTCAGAGTCAAACCCACAATTTCTCGCAGCCCAAGGAAATAGCCTACGATTACACCAACACAGAGAAGTTGGAAACTGAGTTTACATTAGTTCACATAATCCTAGTGACTGCGCACACAACATGGCCAAACAAAAGACAATACCTGGCCTATCAATTCAATGGAAACTCATAGGCAACACAGTCAATTGAACTAGGCAATTACATGCTGCCATACAAACTCCATGGGCTTTGCCTCAGAGTCGAACCCACAACCTCTCGCAGTTTAAGCAAAGAGACTACCACTACACCAACACAGAGAAGAAGGTGAATGACTCTACATTAATTCACATAATCCTAGTGACTGCGCACATAACATGGCCAAACAAAAGCAAAAGACAGTACCTGGCCTATCAATCAAATTGAAACTCATAAGCAACAAAGAGACTACAACTACACCAACACAGAGAAGTAGGTGAATGACTCTACATTAATTCACATAATCCTAGTGACTGCGAACACAACATGGCCAAACAAAAGCAAAAGACAGTACCTTGCCTATCAATCCAATTGAAACTCATAGGCAACATAGTCCATTGGACTAGGCAATAACATGCAGCCATACAAAGTCCATGGGCCATGCCTCAAAGTCTAATTCACAACCTCTCGCAGCTCAAGCAAAGAGCCTACCACTACACCAACACAGAGAAATGTGAACCTGACTCTACATTAATTCACATAATCCTAGTAATGTACTGTGTTACCTATGAGTTTACATTGGATTGATAGGCCAGGTAATGTCTTTTGCTTTTGTTTGGCCATGTTGTGTGCGCAGTCACTAGGATTATGTGAATTAATGTAGAGTCGGTTTCCAACTTCTCTGTGTTGGATTAGTGGTAGGCTCTTTGCTTGTTCTCCAAGAGGATGTGGGTTCGACTCTGAGGCAAGGCCCATGAACTTTATATGGCTGCATGTATTTGCCTAGTCTAATGGACTGTGTTGCCTATGAGTTTCCATTGGATTGATAGGCCAGGTATTGTCTTTTGTTTGGCCATGTTGTGTGCGCAGTCGGTAGGATTATGTGAATTAATGTAGAATCAGTTTCCCACTTCTCTGTGTTGGTGTAGTGGTAGGCTCTTTGCTTGGCTGCGAGAGGTTGTGGGTTTGACTCTGAGGAAAGGCCCATGGACTTTGTATGTCTCCATGTAATTGTCTAGTCCAATGGACTGTGTTGCCTATGATTTTCCATTGGATTGATAGGCCAGGTACTGTCTTTTGCTTTTGTTTGGCCATGTTGTGTGCGCAGTCACTAGGATTATGTGAATTAATGTAAACTCAGTTACCAACTTCTCTGTGTTGGTGTAGTGGTAGGCTCTTTGCTTGGGCTGCGAGAAGTTGTGGGTTTGACTTTTAGGCAAAGCCCATGGACTTTGTATGGCTGCATGTAATTGCCTAGTCCAATGGACTGTGTTGCCTATGAGTTTCCATTGAATTGATAGGCCAGGTATTGTCTTTTGTTTGGCCGTGTTGTGTGCGCAGTCGGTAGGATTATGTGAATTAATGTAGAATCGGTTTCCCACTTCTCTGTGTTGGTTTAGGGGTAGGCTCTTTGCTTAAGCTGCGAGAGGTTGTGGGTTCGACTCTGAGGCAAGGCCCGTGGAGTTTGTATGGCTGCATGTAATTGCGTAGTTCAAGTGACTGTGTTGCGTATGAGTTCCCATTGGATTGATAGGCCAGGTACTGCCTTTTGCTTATGTTTGGCCATGTTGTGTTCGCAGTCACTAGGATTATGTGAATTAATGTAGAGTCAGGTTCACATTTCTCTGTGTTGGTGTAGTGGTAGGCTCTTTGCTTGAGCTGTGAGAGGTTGTGAGTTAGACTTTGAGGCAAGGCCCATGGACTTTGTATGGCTGCATGTTATTGCCTAGTCCAATGGACTATGTTGCCTATGAGTTTCAATTGGATTGATAGGCCAGGTACTGTCTTTTGCTTTTGTTTGGCCATGTTGTGTTCGCAGTCACTAGGATTATGTGAATTAATGTAGAGTCATTCACCTACTTCTCTGTGTTGGTGTAGTTGTAGTCTCTTTGCTTAAGCTGTGAGAGGTTGTGGGTTCGACTCTGAGGCAAAGCACATGGAGTTTGTATGGCAGCATGTAATTGACTGTGTTGCCTATGAGTTTCCATTGGATTGATAGGCCAGGTACTGTCTTTTGCTTTTGTTTCCATGTTGTGTGCGCAGTCACTAGGATTATGTGAACTAATGTAAACTCAAAAGAACCAATTGAATGACCAAAAAGTAAAGATAGCTACACTCATTTAAGCAGTAAGAACCTATAAAGATGTGAGTGAACCAGCCAATATAAAAGTATATAATCTTTATTGAAAAATTTGTTAAAAGACAAACACATAAAACAGACAATGATGAGGACACATACAATTAACCTCAGGTGAACCAAAATATACAAGCAATAAATAGCATAAGTGCATAATGGTCATGTATCGGAAAAAAAGTGCACCAAAAAAGGGGTGCTGTCCAAGTTTCTTTGAAGAGCCAATAGTCTTTAGGTAGATGAAGAGTGTCCCAAAGAACACCAATAAGGTGGAACTATATTAAATTTCAAGCTAAACAAAGCTTTTTTCTTCATTCAAGACTAAATGTATGAGAGCCACAATCCTTTTGCTACAAAACGTGGCATATAACAGGGGAAACAAAGAATACATGTGTCTATGATATTAACAGGATATAATCCTATAAGATGCAAACATAATAGTTTATAAAAAGCAAATCCTGAATGGATCAGGTGGTATAACCACAACAATGTTTCCAAATGCCTACAGTCCCAAACAGGGGAGAAGCAGGATCTCAACCATACATATAAAGAAAAGGCAGAAACTGACACAAGTGTCAAAATATAACACTTTTTTCACAGGGCTGGACTAGGAGGCCATATTCCCAGTGTTATAATCAGATAGAAGGGCGGAATGGCTGCATTACCACAGTACTATACCTTTACAAGGAAACAGAGTCAGCCATAGGACCGACCCAAACACTGTGGTGAATCCACAAAAACACACACCAGAAGGGTGTTACAGGGCCCAGACTAAAAAGCCATATTCCCAGTACTATAGCCCACAGAAAGGCAGCATGGCTGCAATACCACAGTAATTTGCCCCTACAAGGGAACAAAGTCAGCCATAAGAACCAACCTTAGCACTGAGTGGCAAGCCCACAAAGACACAGACCAGGAAGATAATAACCTGAGGATAAAGGTACCCCGACACGTGTTTCCCCTTGGAAGAAGCTTTTCTGCGAAACACGTGTCGGGGTACCTTTGGCGTTTGGTGACTGTTCACATTGGGTCATCAGGCTTTGTCCACAGGCTATATATATACTTCATGCAGCATTTGCTTGGACCTGTCCCGCCCACAGCCATGACTCAGTCATGGGTACGGGACTGCAATAGACCAGGTGAGTGCTGCTGAGAGCAGTTCTGCTATTTATATGTGAGGCCGCATGGCACATTTTATAAAAATATTTTAGTGTAGGACTGCTTCAAATGAGATTTGCCGTGACGTGGCGAAGCAGCTTTCTGTGGGCTATAGTACTGGGAATATGGCTTTTTAGTCTGGGCCCTGTAACACCCTTCTGGTGTGTGTTTTTGTGGATTCACCACAGTGTTTGGGTCGGTCCTATGGCTGACTCTGTTTCCTTGTAAAGGTATAGTACTGTGGTAATGCAGCCATTCCGCCCTTCTATCTGATTATAACACTGGGAATATGGCCTCCTAGTCCAGCCCTGTGAAAAAAGTGTTATATTTTGACACTTGTGTCAGTTTCTGCCTTTTCTTTATATGTATGGTTGAGATCCTGCTTCTCCCCTGTTTGGGACTGTAGGCATTTGGAAACATTGTTGTGGTTATACCACCTGATCCATTCAGGATTTGCTTTTTATAAACTATTATGTTTGCATCTTATAGGATTATATCCTGTTAATATCATAGACACATGTATTCTTTGTTTCCCCTGTTATATGCCACGTTTTGTAGCAATAGGATTGTGGCTCTCATACATTTAGTCTTGAATGAAGAAAAAAGCTTTGTTTAGCTTGAAATTTAATATAGTTCCACCTTATTGGTGTTCTTTGGGACACTCTTCATCTACCTAAAGACTATTGGCTCTTCAAAGAAACTTGGACAGCACCCCTTTTTTGGTGCACTTTTTTTCCGATACATGACCATTATGCACTTATGCTATTTATTTCTTGTATATTTTGGTTCACCTGAGGTTAATTGTATGTGTCCTCATCATTGTCTGTTTTATGTGTTTGTCTTTTAACAAATTTTTCAATAAAGATTATATACTTTTATATTGGCTGGTTCACTCACATCTTTATAGGTTCTTACTGCTTAAATGAGTGTAGCTATCTTTACTTTTTGGTCATTCAATTGGTTCTTTTGAGTTTACATTAGTTCACATAATCCTAGTGACTGTGCACACAACATTGCGAAACAAATGCAAAAGACATTATCTGGCCTATCAATCCAATGGAAACTCATAGGCAACACAGTCCATTAGACTAGGCAAATACATGCAGCCATACAAAGTTCATGGGCCTTGCCTCAGAGTCGAACCCACAACCTCTTGGAGAACAAGCAAAGAGCCTACCACTAAACCAACACAGAGAAGTTGGAAACTGACTCTACATTAATTCACATAATCCTAGTGACTGCACACACAACATGGCCAAACAAAAGCAAAAGACAGTACCTGGCCTATCAATCCAATGGAAACTCATAGGCAACACAGTCCATTGGACTAGACAATTACATGGAGACATACAAAGTCCATGGGCCTTGCTTCAGAGTCAAACCCACAACCTCTCGCAGCCAAGCAAAGAGCCTACCACTACACCAATACAGAGAAGTGGGAAACTGATTCTACATTAATTCACATAATCCTACCGACTGCGCACACAACATGGCTAAACAAAAGCAAAAGACAGTACCTGGCTTATCAATCCAATGGAAACTCATAGGCAACACAGTCCATTGGACTAGGCAATAACATGCAGCCATACAAAGTCCATGGGCCTTGCCTCAAAGTCGAACTCACAACCTCTCGCAGCTCAAGCAAAGAGCTTACCACTACACCAACACAGAGAAATGTGAACCTGCCTCTACATTAATTCACATAATCCTAGTGACTGCGCACACAACATGGCCAAACGAAAGCAAAATTCCATACCTGGCCTATCAATCCAATGGAAACTCATAGGCAACACAGTCCATTGGACTAGGCAATTACATGCAGCCATAAAAAGTCCATGGGCCTTGCCTCAGAGTCAAACCCACAACTTCTCGCAGCCCAAGCAAAGAGGATTTGGAGCATGGAGACGATTATCTCGGGATTGCAAGATAACCAAACAAACTTTTAGTGGATTTCTACTTATTTTATTAAATATTCATCTCCACCAAACAGGACAGAGCTTGCAATCTGTTATAGTTTTGGAGAAAAATGTGTTCATTTCATGTATGCGCGAAATGCCTTAAAAATGGCTTTAAAATGGATTTGGAGCATGGAGACTGATTATCTCGGGATTGCAAGATAACCAAACAAAACTTTAGTGGATTTCTACTTATTTATTAAATATCATCTCCACCAAACAGGACAAGCTTGCATCTGTTATAGTTTTGGAGAAAAATGAGTTCATTTCATGTATGCGCGAAATGGCCTTAAAAATGGCCTTTAAAATGGATTTGGAGCATGGAGACGATTATCTCGGGATTGCAAGATAACCAAACAAAACTTTTAGTGGATTTCTACTTATTTTATTAAATATCATCTCCACCAAACAGGACAAGCTTGCATTCTGTTATAGTTTTGGAGAAAAATGTGTTCATTTCATGTATGCGCGAAATGCCTTAAGAAATGGCTTTAAAAATGGATTTGGAGCATGGAGACGATTATCTCGGGATTGCAAGATAACCAAACAAAACTTTTAGTGGATTTCTACTTATTTTATTAAATATCATCTCCACCAAACAGGACAAGCTTGCATCTGTTATAGTTTTGGAGAAAAATGGTGTTCATTTCATGTATGCGCGAAATGCCTTAAAAATGGGCTTTAAAATGGATTTGGAGCATGGAGACGATTATCTCGGGATTGCAAGATAACCAAACAAAACTTTTAGTGGATTTCTACTTATTTTATTAAATATCATCTCCACCAAACAGGACAAAGCTTGCATCTGTTATAGTTTTGGAGAAAAATGTGTTCATTTCATGTATGCGCGAAATGCCTTAAAAATGGCTTTAAAATGGATTTGGAGCATGGAGACGATTATCTCGGGATTGCAAGATAACCAAACAAAACTTTTTAGTGGATTTCTACTTATTTTATTAAATATCATCTCCACCAAACAGGACAAGCTTGCATCTGTTATAGTTTTGGAGAAAAATGTGTTCATTTCATGTATGCGCGAAATGCCTTAAAAATGGCTTTAAAATGGATTTGGAGCATGGAGACGATTATCTCGGGATTGCAAGATAACCAAACAAAACTTTTAGTGGATTTCTACTTATTTTATTAAATATCATCTCCACCAAACAGGACAAGCTTGCATCTGTTATAGTTTTGGAGAAAAATGTGTTCATTTCATGTATGCCGCGAAATGCCTTAAAAATGGCTTTAAAATGGATTTGGAGCATGGAGACGATTATCTCGGGATTGCAAGATAACCAAACAAAACTTTTAGTGGATTTCTACTTATTTTATTAAATATCATCTCCACCAAACAGGACAAGCTTGCATCTGTTATAGTTTTGGAGAAAAATGTGTTCATTTCATGTATGCGCGAAATGCCTTAAAAATGGCTTTAAAATGGATTTGGAGCATGGAGACGATTATCTCGGGATTGCAAGATAACCAAACAAAACTTTTAGTGGATTTCTACTTATTTTATTAATATCATCTCCACCAAACAGGACAAGCTTGCATCTGTTATAGTTTTGGAGAAAAATGTGTTCATTTCATGTATGCGCGAAATGCCTTAAAAATGGCTTTAAAATGGATTTGGAGCATGGAGACGATTATCTCGGGATTGCAAGATAACCAAACAAAACTTTTAGTGGATTTCTACTTATTTTATTAAATATCATCTCCACCAAACAGGACAAGCTTGCATCTGTTATAGTTTTGGAGAAAAATGTGTTCATTTCATGTATGCCGCGAAATGCCTTAAAAAATGGCTTTAAAATGGATTTGGAGCATGGAGACGATTATCTCGGATTGCAAGATAACCAAACAAAACTTTTAGTGGATTTCTACTTATTTTATTAAATATCATCTCCACCAAACAGGACAAGCTTGCATCTGTTATAGTTTTGGAGAAAATGTGTTCATTTCATGTATGCGCGAATGCCTTAAAAATGGCTTTAAAATGGATTTGGAGCATGGAGACGATTATCTCGGATTGCAAGATAACCAAACAAACCTTTTAGTGGATTTCTACTTATTTTATTAAAATATCATCTCCACCAAACAGGACAAGCTTGCATCTGTTATAGTTTTGGAGAGAAAAATGTGTTCATTTCATGTATGCGCGAAATGCCTTAAAAATGGCTTTAAAATGATTTGGAGCATGGAGACGATTATCTCGGGATTGCAAGATAACCAAACAAACCTTTTAGTGGATTTCTACTTATTTTATTAAATATCATCTCCACCAACAGGACAAGCTTGCATCTGTTATAGTTTTGGAGAAAAATGTGTTCATTTCATGTATGCGCGAAATGCCTTAAAAATGGCTTTAAAATGGATTTGGAGCATGGAGACGATTATCTCGGGATTGCAAGATAACCAAACAAAACCTTTTAGTGTGATTTCTACTTATTTTATTAAATATCATCTCCACCAAACAGGACAAGCTTGCATCTGTTTATAGTTTTCGGAGATAAATGTGTTCATTTCATGTATGCGCGAAATGCCTTAAAAATGGCTTTAAAATGGCTTTGGGAGCATGGAGACGATTATCTCGGGATTGCAAGATAACCAAACAAACCTTTTAGTGGATTTCTACTTATTTTATTAAATATCATCTCCACCAAACAGGACAGCTTGGCATCTGTTATAGTTTTTGGAGAAAAATGTGTTCATTTCATGTATGCGCGAAATGCCTTAAAAATGGCTTTAAAATGGATTTGGAGCATGGAGACGATTATCTCGGGATTGCAAGATAACCAAACAAACCTTTTAGTGGATTTCTACTTATTTTATTAAATATCATCTCCACCAAACAGGACAAGCTTGCATCTGTTATAGTTTTGGAGAAAAATGTGTTCATTTCATGTATGCGCGAAATGCCTTAAAAATGGCTTTAAAATGGATTTGGAGCATGGAGACGATTATCTCGGGATTGCAAGATAACCAAACAAAACTTTTAGTGGATTTCTACTTATTTTATTAAATATCATCTCCACCAAACAGGGACAAGCTTGCATCTGTTATAGTTTTGGAGAAAAATGTGTTCATTTCATGTATGCGCGAAATGCCTTAAAAATGGCTTTAAAATGGATTTGGAGCATGGAGACGATTATCTCGGGATTGCAAGATAACCAAACAAAACTTTTAGTGGATTTCTACTTATTTTATTAAATATCATCTCCACCAAACAGGACAAGCTTGCATCTGTTATAGTTTTGGAGAAAAATGTGTTCATTTCATGTATGCGCGAAATGCCTTAAAAATGGCTTTAAAATGGATTTGGAGCATGGAGACGATTATCTCGGGATTGCAAGATAACCAAACAAAACTTTTAGTGGATTTCTACTTATTTTATTAAATATCATCTCCACCAAACAGGACAAGCTTGCATCTGTTATAGTTTTGGAGAAAAATGTGTTCATTTCATGTATGCGCGAAATGCCTTAAAAATGGCTTTAAAATGGATTTGGAGCATGGAGACGATTATCTCGGGATTGCAAGATAACCAAACAAAACTTTTAGTGGATTTCTACTTATTTTATTAAATATCATCTCCACCAAACAGGACAAGCTTGCATCTGTTATAGTTTTGGAGAAAAATGTGTTCATTTCATGTATGCGCGAAATGCCTTAAAAATGGCTTTAAAATGGATTTGGAGCATGGAGACGATTATCTCGGGATTGCAAGATAACCAAACAAAACTTTTAGTGGATTTCTACTTATTTTATTAAATATCATCTCCACCAAACAGGACAAGCTTGCATCTGTTATAGTTTTGGAGAAAAATGTGTTCATTTCATGTATGCGCGAAATGCCTTAAAAATGGCTTTAAAATGGATTTGGAGCATGGAGACGATTATCTCGGGATTGCAAGATAACCAAACAAAACTTTTAGTGGATTTCTACTTATTTTATTAAATATCATCTCCACCAAACAGGACAAGCTTGCATCTGTTATAGTTTTGGAGAAAAATGTGTTCATTTCATGTATGCGCGAAATGCCTTAAAAATGGCTTTAAAATGGATTTGGAGCATGGAGACGATTATCTCGGGATTGCAAGATAACCAAACAAAACTTTTAGTGGATTTCTACTTATTTTATTAAATATCATCTCCACCAAACAGGACAAGCTTGCATCTGTTATAGTTTTGGAGAAAAATGTGTTCATTTCATGTATGCGCGAAATGCCTTAAAAATGGCTTTAAAATGGATTTGGAGCATGGAGACGATTATCTCGGGATTGCAAGATAACCAAACAAAACTTTTAGTGGATTTCTACTTATTTTATTAAATATCATCTCCACCAAACAGGACAAGCTTGCATCTGTTATAGTTTTGGAGAAAAATGTGTTCATTTCATGTATGCGCGAAATGCCTTAAAAATGGCTTTAAAATGGATTTGGAGCATGGAGACGATTATCTCGGGATTGCAAGATAACCAAACAAAACTTTTAGTGGATTTCTACTTATTTTATTAAATATCATCTCCACCAAACAGGACAAGCTTGCATCTGTTATAGTTTTGGAGAAAAATGTGTTCATTTCATGTATGCGCGAAATGCCTTAAAAATGGCTTTAAAATGGATTTGGAGCATGGAGACGATTATCTCGGGATTGCAAGATAACCAAACAAAACTTTTAGTGGATTTCTACTTATTTTATTAAATATCATCTCCACCAAACAGGACAAGCTTGCATCTGTTATAGTTTTGGAGAAAAATGTGTTCATTTCATGTATGCGCGAAATGCCTTAAAAATGGCTTTAAAATGGATTTGGAGCATGGAGACGATTATCTCGGGATTGCAAGATAACCAAACAAAACTTTTAGTGGATTTCTACTTATTTTATTAAATATCATCTCCACCAAACAGGACAAGCTTGCATCTGTTATAGTTTTGGAGAAAAATGTGTTCATTTCATGTATGCGCGAAATGCCTTAAAAATGGCTTTAAAATGGATTTGGAGCATGGAGACGATTATCTCGGGATTGCAAGATAACCAAACAAAACTTTTAGTGGATTTCTACTTATTTTATTAAATATCATCTCCACCAAACAGGACAAGCTTGCATCTGTTATAGTTTTGGAGAAAAATGTGTTCATTTCATGTATGCGCGAAATGCCTTAAAAATGGCTTTAAAATGGATTTGGAGCATGGAGACGATTATCTCGGGATTGCAAGATAACCAAACAAAACTTTTAGTGGATTTCTACTTATTTTATTAAATATCATCTCCACCAAACAGGACAAGCTTGCATCTGTTATAGTTTTGGAGAAAAATGTGTTCATTTCATGTATGCGCGAAATGCCTTAAAAATGGCTTTAAAATGGATTTGGAGCATGGAGACGATTATCTCGGGATTGCAAGATAACCAAACAAAACTTTTAGTGGATTTCTACTTATTTTATTAAATATCATCTCCACCAAACAGGACAAGCTTGCATCTGTTATAGTTTTGGAGAAAAATGTGTTCATTTCATGTATGCGCGAAATGCCTTAAAAATGGCTTTAAAATGGATTTGGAGCATGGAGACGATTATCTCGGGATTGCAAGATAACCAAACAAAACTTTTAGTGGATTTCTACTTATTTTATTAAATATCATCTCCACCAAACAGGACAAGCTTGCATCTGTTATAGTTTTGGAGAAAAATGTGTTCATTTCATGTATGCGCGAAATGCCTTAAAAATGGCTTTAAAATGGATTTGGAGCATGGAGACGATTATCTCGGGATTGCAAGATAACCAAACAAAACTTTTAGTGGATTTCTACTTATTTTATTAAATATCATCTCCACCAAACAGGACAAGCTTGCATCTGTTATAGTTTTGGAGAAAAATGTGTTCATTTCATGTATGCGCGAAATGCCTTAAAAATGGCTTTAAAATGGATTTGGAGCATGGAGACGATTATCTCGGGATTGCAAGATAACCAAACAAAACTTTTAGTGGATTTCTACTTATTTTATTAAATATCATCTCCACCAAACAGGACAAGCTTGCATCTGTTATAGTTTTGGAGAAAAATGTGTTCATTTCATGTATGCGCGAAATGCCTTAAAAATGGCTTTAAAATGGATTTGGAGCATGGAGACGATTATCTCGGGATTGCAAGATAACCAAACAAAACTTTTAGTGGATTTCTACTTATTTTATTAAATATCATCTCCACCAAACAGGACAAGCTTGCATCTGTTATAGTTTTGGAGAAAAATGTGTTCATTTCATGTATGCGCGAAATGCCTTAAAAATGGCTTTAAAATGGATTTGGAGCATGGAGACGATTATCTCGGGATTGCAAGATAACCAAACAAAACTTTTAGTGGATTTCTACTTATTTTATTAAATATCATCTCCACCAAACAGGACAAGCTTGCATCTGTTATAGTTTTGGAGAAAAATGTGTTCATTTCATGTATGCGCGAAATGCCTTAAAAATGGCTTTAAAATGGATTTGGAGCATGGAGACGATTATCTCGGGATTGCAAGATAACCAAACAAAACTTTTAGTGGATTTCTACTTATTTTATTAAATATCATCTCCACCAAACAGGACAAGCTTGCATCTGTTATAGTTTTGGAGAAAAATGTGTTCATTTCATGTATGCGCGAAATGCCTTAAAAATGGCTTTAAAATGGATTTGGAGCATGGAGACGATTATCTCGGGATTGCAAGATAACCAAACAAAACTTTTAGTGGATTTCTACTTATTTTATTAAATATCATCTCCACCAAACAGGACAAGCTTGCATCTGTTATAGTTTTGGAGAAAAATGTGTTCATTTCATGTATGCGCGAAATGCCTTAAAAATGGCTTTAAAATGGATTTGGAGCATGGAGACGATTATCTCGGGATTGCAAGATAACCAAACAAAACTTTTAGTGGATTTCTACTTATTTTATTAAATATCATCTCCACCAAACAGGACAAGCTTGCATCTGTTATAGTTTTGGAGAAAAATGTGTTCATTTCATGTATGCGCGAAATGCCTTAAAAATGGCTTTAAAATGGATTTGGAGCATGGAGACGATTATCTCGGGATTGCAAGATAACCAAACAAAACTTTTAGTGGATTTCTACTTATTTTATTAAATATCATCTCCACCAAACAGGACAAGCTTGCATCTGTTATAGTTTTGGAGAAAAATGTGTTCATTTCATGTATGCGCGAAATGCCTTAAAAATGGCTTTAAAATGGATTTGGAGCATGGAGACGATTATCTCGGGATTGCAAGATAACCAAACAAAACTTTTAGTGGATTTCTACTTATTTTATTAAATATCATCTCCACCAAACAGGACAAGCTTGCATCTGTTATAGTTTTGGAGAAAAATGTGTTCATTTCATGTATGCGCGAAATGCCTTAAAAATGGCTTTAAAATGGATTTGGAGCATGGAGACGATTATCTCGGGATTGCAAGATAACCAAACAAAACTTTTAGTGGATTTCTACTTATTTTATTAAATATCATCTCCACCAAACAGGACAAGCTTGCATCTGTTATAGTTTTGGAGAAAAATGTGTTCATTTCATGTATGCGCGAAATGCCTTAAAAATGGCTTTAAAATGGATTTGGAGCATGGAGACGATTATCTCGGGATTGCAAGATAACCAAACAAAACTTTTAGTGGATTTCTACTTATTTTATTAAATATCATCTCCACCAAACAGGACAAGCTTGCATCTGTTATAGTTTTGGAGAAAAATGTGTTCATTTCATGTATGCGCGAAATGCCTTAAAAATGGCTTTAAAATGGATTTGGAGCATGGAGACGATTATCTCGGGATTGCAAGATAACCAAACAAAACTTTTAGTGGATTTCTACTTATTTTATTAAATATCATCTCCACCAAACAGGACAAGCTTGCATCTGTTATAGTTTTGGAGAAAAATGTGTTCATTTCATGTATGCGCGAAATGCCTTAAAAATGGCTTTAAAATGGATTTGGAGCATGGAGACGATTATCTCGGGATTGCAAGATAACCAAACAAAACTTTTAGTGGATTTCTACTTATTTTATTAAATATCATCTCCACCAAACAGGACAAGCTTGCATCTGTTATAGTTTTGGAGAAAAATGTGTTCATTTCATGTATGCGCGAAATGCCTTAAAAATGGCTTTAAAATGGATTTGGAGCATGGAGACGATTATCTCGGGATTGCAAGATAACCAAACAAAACTTTTAGTGGATTTCTACTTATTTTATTAAATATCATCTCCACCAAACAGGACAAGCTTGCATCTGTTATAGTTTTGGAGAAAAATGTGTTCATTTCATGTATGCGCGAAATGCCTTAAAAATGGCTTTAAAATGGATTTGGAGCATGGAGACGATTATCTCGGGATTGCAAGATAACCAAACAAAACTTTTAGTGGATTTCTACTTATTTTATTAAATATCATCTCCACCAAACAGGACAAGCTTGCATCTGTTATAGTTTTGGAGAAAAATGTGTTCATTTCATGTATGCGCGAAATGCCTTAAAAATGGCTTTAAAATGGATTTGGAGCATGGAGACGATTATCTCGGGATTGCAAGATAACCAAACAAAACTTTTAGTGGATTTCTACTTATTTTATTAAATATCATCTCCACCAAACAGGACAAGCTTGCATCTGTTATAGTTTTGGAGAAAAATGTGTTCATTTCATGTATGCGCGAAATGCCTTAAAAATGGCTTTAAAATGGATTTGGAGCATGGAGACGATTATCTCGGGATTGCAAGATAACCAAACAAAACTTTTAGTGGATTTCTACTTATTTTATTAAATATCATCTCCACCAAACAGGACAAGCTTGCATCTGTTACTAGTTTTGGAGAAAAATGTGTTCATTTCATGTATGCGCGAAATGCCTTAAAAATGGCTTTAAAATGGATTTGGAGCATGGAGACGATTATCTCGGGATTGCAAGATAACCAAACAAAACTTTTAGTGGATTTCTACTTATTTTATTAAATATCATCTCCACCAAACAGGACAAGCTTGCATCTGTTATAGTTTTGGAGAAAAATGTGTTCATTTCATGTATGCGCGAAATGCCTTAAAAATGGCTTTAAAATGGATTTGGAGCATGGAGACGATTATCTCGGGATTGCAAGATAACCAAACAAAACTTTTAGTGGATTTCTACTTATTTTATTAAATATCATCTCCACCAAACAGGACAAGCTTGCATCTGTTATAGTTTTGGAGAAAAATGTGTTCATTTCATGTATGCGCGAAATGCCTTAAAAATGGCTTTAAAATGGATTTGGAGCATGGAGACGATTATCTCGGGATTGCAAGATAACCAAACAAAACTTTTAGTGGATTTCTACTTATTTTATTAAATATCATCTCCACCAAACAGGACAAGCTTGCATCTGTTATAGTTTTGGAGAAAAATGTGTTCATTTCATGTATGCGCGAAATGCCTTAAAAATGGCTTTAAAATGGATTTGGAGCATGGAGACGATTATCTCGGGATTGCAAGATAACCAAACAAAACTTTTAGTGGATTTCTACTTATTTTATTAAATATCATCTCCACCAAACAGGACAAGCTTGCATCTGTTATAGTTTTGGAGAAAAATGTGTTCATTTCATGTATGCGCGAAATGCCTTAAAAATGGCTTTAAAATGGATTTGGAGCATGGAGACGATTATCTCGGGATTGCAAGATAACCAAACAAAACTTTTAGTGGATTTCTACTTATTTTATTAAATATCATCTCCACCAAACAGGACAAGCTTGCATCTGTTATAGTTTTGGAGAAAAATGTGTTCATTTCATGTATGCGCGAAATGCCTTAAAAATGGCTTTAAAATGGATTTGGAGCATGGAGACGATTATCTCGGGATTGCAAGATAACCAAACAAAACTTTTAGTGGATTTCTACTTATTTTATTAAATATCATCTCCACCAAACAGGACAAGCTTGCATCTGTTATAGTTTTGGAGAAAAATGTGTTCATTTCATGTATGCGCGAAATGCCTTAAAAATGGCTTTAAAATGGATTTGGAGCATGGAGACGATTATCTCGGGATTGCAAGATAACCAAACAAAACTTTTAGTGGATTTCTACTTATTTTATTAAATATCATCTCCACCAAACAGGACAAGCTTGCATCTGTTATAGTTTTGGAGAAAAATGTGTTCATTTCATGTATGCGCGAAATGCCTTAAAAATGGCTTTAAAATGGATTTGGAGCATGGAGACGATTATCTCGGGATTGCAAGATAACCAAACAAAACTTTTAGTGGATTTCTACTTATTTTATTAAATATCATCTCCACCAAACAGGACAAGCTTGCATCTGTTATAGTTTTGGAGAAAAATGTGTTCATTTCATGTATGCGCGAAATGCCTTAAAAATGGCTTTAAAATGGATTTGGAGCATGGAGACGATTATCTCGGGATTGCAAGATAACCAAACAAAACTTTTAGTGGATTTCTACTTATTTTATTAAATATCATCTCCACCAAACAGGACAAGCTTGCATCTGTTATAGTTTTGGAGAAAAATGTGTTCATTTCATGTATGCGCGAAATGCCTTAAAAATGGCTTTAAAATGGATTTGGAGCATGGAGACGATTATCTCGGGATTGCAAGATAACCAAACAAAACTTTTAGTGGATTTCTACTTATTTTATTAAATATCATCTCCACCAAACAGGACAAGCTTGCATCTGTTATAGTTTTGGAGAAAAATGTGTTCATTTCATGTATGCGCGAAATGCCTTAAAAATGGCTTTAAAATGGATTTGGAGCATGGAGACGATTATCTCGGGATTGCAAGATAACCAAACAAAACTTTTAGTGGATTTCTACTTATTTTATTAAATATCATCTCCACCAAACAGGACAAGCTTGCATCTGTTATAGTTTTGGAGAAAAATGTGTTCATTTCATGTATGCGCGAAATGCCTTAAAAATGGCTTTAAAATGGATTTGGAGCATGGAGACGATTATCTCGGGATTGCAAGATAACCAAACAAAACTTTTAGTGGATTTCTACTTATTTTATTAAATATCATCTCCACCAAACAGGACAAGCTTGCATCTGTTATAGTTTTGGAGAAAAATGTGTTCATTTCATGTATGCGCGAAATGCCTTAAAAATGGCTTTAAAATGGATTTGGAGCATGGAGACGATTATCTCGGGATTGCAAGATAACCAAACAAAACTTTTAGTGGATTTCTACTTATTTTATTAAATATCATCTCCACCAAACAGGACAAGCTTGCATCTGTTATAGTTTTGGAGAAAAATGTGTTCATTTCATGTATGCGCGAAATGCCTTAAAAATGGCTTTAAAATGGATTTGGAGCATGGAGACGATTATCTCGGGATTGCAAGATAACCAAACAAAACTTTTAGTGGATTTCTACTTATTTTATTAAATATCATCTCCACCAAACAGGACAAGCTTGCATCTGTTATAGTTTTGGAGAAAAATGTGTTCATTTCATGTATGCGCGAAATGCCTTAAAAATGGCTTTAAAATGGATTTGGAGCATGGAGACGATTATCTCGGGATTGCAAGATAACCAAACAAAACTTTTAGTGGATTTCTACTTATTTTATTAAATATCATCTCCACCAAACAGGACAAGCTTGCATCTGTTATAGTTTTGGAGAAAAATGTGTTCATTTCATGTATGCGCGAAATGCCTTAAAAATGGCTTTAAAATGGATTTGGAGCATGGAGACGATTATCTCGGGATTGCAAGATAACCAAACAAAACTTTTAGTGGATTTCTACTTATTTTATTAAATATCATCTCCACCAAACAGGACAAGCTTGCATCTGTTATAGTTTTGGAGAAAAATGTGTTCATTTCATGTATGCGCGAAATGCCTTAAAAATGGCTTTAAAATGGATTTGGAGCATGGAGACGATTATCTCGGGATTGCAAGATAACCAAACAAAACTTTTAGTGGATTTCTACTTATTTTATTAAATATCATCTCCACCAAACAGGACAAGCTTGCATCTGTTATAGTTTTGGAGAAAAATGTGTTCATTTCATGTATGCGCGAAATGCCTTAAAAATGGCTTTAAAATGGATTTGGAGCATGGAGACGATTATCTCGGGATTGCAAGATAACCAAACAAAACTTTTAGTGGATTTCTACTTATTTTATTAAATATCATCTCCACCAAACAGGACAAGCTTGCATCTGTTATAGTTTTGGAGAAAAATGTGTTCATTTCATGTATGCGCGAAATGCCTTAAAAATGGCTTTAAAATGGATTTGGAGCATGGAGACGATTATCTCGGGATTGCAAGATAACCAAACAAAACTTTTAGTGGATTTCTACTTATTTTATTAAATATCATCTCCACCAAACAGGACAAGCTTGCATCTGTTATAGTTTTGGAGAAAAATGTGTTCATTTCATGTATGCGCGAAATGCCTTAAAAATGGCTTTAAAATGGATTTGGAGCATGGAGACGATTATCTCGGGATTGCAAGATAACCAAACAAAACTTTTAGTGGATTTCTACTTATTTTATTAAATATCATCTCCACCAAACAGGACAAGCTTGCATCTGTTATAGTTTTGGAGAAAAATGTGTTCATTTCATGTATGCGCGAAATGCCTTAAAAATGGCTTTAAAATGGATTTGGAGCATGGAGACGATTATCTCGGGATTGCAAGATAACCAAACAAAACTTTTAGTGGATTTCTACTTATTTTATTAAATATCATCTCCACCAAACAGGACAAGCTTGCATCTGTTATAGTTTTGGAGAAAAATGTGTTCATTTCATGTATGCGCGAAATGCCTTAAAAATGGCTTTAAAATGGATTTGGAGCATGGAGACGATTATCTCGGGATTGCAAGATAACCAAACAAAACTTTTAGTGGATTTCTACTTATTTTATTAAATATCATCTCCACCAAACAGGACAAGCTTGCATCTGTTATAGTTTTGGAGAAAAATGTGTTCATTTCATGTATGCGCGAAATGCCTTAAAAATGGCTTTAAAATGGATTTGGAGCATGGAGACGATTATCTCGGGATTGCAAGATAACCAAACAAAACTTTTAGTGGATTTCTACTTATTTTATTAAATATCATCTCCACCAAACAGGACAAGCTTGCATCTGTTATAGTTTTGGAGAAAAATGTGTTCATTTCATGTATGCGCGAAATGCCTTAAAAATGGCTTTAAAATGGATTTGGAGCATGGAGACGATTATCTCGGGATTGCAAGATAACCAAACAAAACTTTTAGTGGATTTCTACTTATTTTATTAAATATCATCTCCACCAAACAGGACAAGCTTGCATCTGTTATAGTTTTGGAGAAAAATGTGTTCATTTCATGTATGCGCGAAATGCCTTAAAAATGGCTTTAAAATGGATTTGGAGCATGGAGACGATTATCTCGGGATTGCAAGATAACCAAACAAAACTTTTAGTGGATTTCTACTTATTTTATTAAATATCATCTCCACTAAACAGGACAAGCTTGCATCTGTTATAGTTTTGGAGAAAAATGTGTTCATTTCATGTATGCGCGAAATGCCTTAAAAATGGCTTTAAAATGGATTTGGAGCATGGAGACGATTATCTCGGGATTGCAAGATAACCAAACAAAACTTTTAGTGGATTTCTACTTATTTTATTAAATATCATCTCCACCAAACAGGACAAGCTTGCATCTGTTATAGTTTTGGAGAAAAATGTGTTCATTTCATGTATGCGCGAAATGCCTTAAAAATGGCTTTAAAATGGATTTGGAGCATGGAGACGATTATCTCGGGATTGCAAGATAACCAAACAAAACTTTTAGTGGATTTCTACTTATTTTATTAAATATCATCTCCACCAAACAGGACAAGCTTGCATCTGTTATAGTTTTGGAGAAAAATGTGTTCATTTCATGTATGCGCGAAATGCCTTAAAAATGGCTTTAAAATGGATTTGGAGCATGGAGACGATTATCTCGGGATTGCAAGATAACCAAACAAAACTTTTAGTGGATTTCTACTTATTTTATTAAATATCATCTCCACCAAACAGGACAAGCTTGCATCTGTTATAGTTTTGGAGAAAAATGTGTTCATTTCATGTATGCGCGAAATGCCTTAAAAATGGCTTTAAAATGGATTTGGAGCATGGAGACGATTATCTCGGGATTGCAAGATAACCAAACAAAACTTTTAGTGGATTTCTACTTATTTTATTAAATATCATCTCCACCAAACAGGACAAGCTTGCATCTGTTATAGTTTTGGAGAAAAATGTGTTCATTTCATGTATGCGCGAAATGCCTTAAAAATGGCTTTAAAATGGATTTGGAGCATGGAGACGATTATCTCGGGATTGCAAGATAACCAAACAAAACTTTTAGTGGATTTCTACTTATTTTATTAAATATCATCTCCACCAAACAGGACAAGCTTGCATCTGTTATAGTTTTGGAGAAAAATGTGTTCATTTCATGTATGCGCGAAATGCCTTAAAAATGGCTTTAAAATGGATTTGGAGCATGGAGACGATTATCTCGGGATTGCAAGATAACCAAACAAAACTTTTAGTGGATTTCTACTTATTTTATTAAATATCATCTCCACCAAACAGGACAAGCTTGCATCTGTTATAGTTTTGGAGAAAAATGTGTTCATTTCATGTATGCGCGAAATGGCTTAAAAATGGCTTTAAAATGGATTTGGAGCATGGAGACGATTATCTCGGGATTGCAAGATAACCAAACAAAACCTTTAGTGGATTTCTACTTATTTTATTAAATATCATCTCCACCAAACAGGACAAGCTTGCATCTGTTATAGTTTTGGAGAAAAATGTGTTCATTTCATGTATGCGCGAAATGCCTTAAAAATGGCTTTAAAATGGATTTGGAGCATGGAGACGATTATCTCGGGATTGCAAGATAACCAAACAAAACTTTTAGTGGATTTCTACTTATTTTATTAAATATCATCTCCACCAAACAGGACAAGCTTGCATCTGTTATAGTTTTGGAGAAAAATGTGTTCATTTCATGGATGCGCGAAATGCCTTAAAAATGGCTTTAAAATGGATTTGGAGCATGGAGACGATTATCTCGGGATTGCAAGATAACCAAACAAAACTTTTAGTGGATTTCTACTTATTTTGTTAAATATCATCTCCACCAAACAGGACAAGCTTGCATCTGTTATAGTTTTGGAGAAAAATGTGTTCATTTCATGTATGCGCGAAATGCCTTAAAAATGGCTTTAAAATGGATTTGGAGCATGGAGACGATTATCTCGGGATTGCAAGATAACCAAACAAAACTTTTAGAGGATTTCTACTTATTTTATTAAATATCATCTCCACCAAACAGGACAAGCTTGCATCTGTTATAGTTTTGGAGAAAAATGTGTTCATTTCATGTATGCGCGAAATGCCTTAAAAATGGCTTTAAAATGGATTTGGAGCATGGAGACGATTATCTCGGGATTGCAAGATAACCAAACAAAACTTTTAGTGGATTTCTACTTATTTTATTAAATATCATCTCCACCAAACAGGACAAGCTTGCATCTGTTATAGTTTTGGAGAAAAATGTGTTCATTTCATGTATGCGCGAAATGCCTTAAAAATGGCTTTAAAATGGATTTGGAGCATGGAGACGATTATCTCGGGATTGCAAGATAACCAAACAAAACTTTTAGTGGATTTCTACTTATTTTATTAAATATCATCTCCACCAAACAGGACAAGCTTGCATCTGTTATAGTTTTGGAGAAAAATGTGTTCATTTCATGTATGCGCGAAATGCCTTAAAAGAAGGGAATTTTGTTTACTTACCGTAAATTCCTTTTCTTCTAGCTCCAATTGGGAGACCCAGACAGTGGGTGTATAGCTACTGCCCTCTGGAGGCCGCACAAAGAACTACACTTAAAAGTGTAAGGCCCCTCCCCTTCTGGCTATACACCCTCCCGTAGGAGTACAGATTCCTCAGTTTTAGTACCAAAGCAAGAAGGAGGAAAGCCAATAACAGTTTCAAAAACAAATTCAATCCGATAACATGATCGGAGAACTTAAGAAACAACATGAACAACATGTGCACCCGAAAAACGAAACCCTAAGAACAAATAGGGCGGGTGCTGGGTCTCCCAATTGGAGCTAGAAGAAAAGGAATTTACGGTAAGTAAACAAAATTCCCTTCTTCTTTTTCGCTCCTAATTGGGAGACCCAGACAGTGGGACGTCCAAAAGCAGTCCCTGGGTGGGTAAAAAGATACCACATGAACGGGCTGTCAGACAGCCTCTTCCTACAGGTGGGCCACCGCCGCCTGAAGGACCTGTCTACCTAGGCTGGCATCTGCCGAAGCGTAGGTATGCACTTGATAGTGTTTGGTAAACGTGTGCAGACTCGACCAGGTAGCCGCTTGGCACACTTGCTGAGCCGTAGCCTGATGCCGCAATGCCCAGGACGCACCCACGGCTCTGGTAGAATGGGCCTTCAGTCCAGATGGAATCGGAAGCCCAGCAGAACGGTATGTGTGAAGAATTGGTTCCTTGATCCACCGCGCCAGGGTGGATTTGGAAGCTTGCGATCCCTTATGCTGACCAGCGACTAGGACAAAGAGCGCATCAGAACGGCGTAGAGCCGCCGTGCGAGAAATGTAAATCCTGAGTGCTCTCACCAGGTCCAACAGATGTAAACCCTTTTCAAATTGGTGAACTGGATGCGGACACAAAGATGGTAAAGTGATATCCTGATTGAGATGAAAGGAAGAAACCACCTTGGGAGAAAACTCTGGAATTGGACGCAGTACTACCTTGTCTTGGTGAAACACCAGGAAGGGAGATTTGCAAGATAACGCCGCTAGCTCGGACACTCTTCGAAGAGACGTGACCGCCACAAGAAAAACTACCTTTTGTGAAAGCCGAGAAAGGGGAACCTCTTTCAAAGGCTCGAAAGGCGGCTTCTGGAGAGCAATGAGAACCTTGTTCAGATCCCAGGGTTCCAATGGCCGTCTGTAAGGAGGAACGATATGACAAACTCCTTGGAGAAACGTGCGTACTTTAGAAAGCTGTGCCAAGCGCTTCTGAAAGAATACGGATAGCGCGGAGACTTGACCCTTAAGAGAGCTAAGCGACAAGCCTTTTTCCAACCCAGACTGCAGGAAGGAAAGAAAAGTTGGCAATGCAAATGGCCAGGGAGAAAACCCTTGAGCCACGCACCACGCTAAGAATATCTTCCACGTTCTGTGATAGATCTTAGCTGAGGATGGTTTTCTAGCCTGTCTCATTGTGGCAACAACTTCATGAGATAAACCTGAGGCCGCTAGGATCCAGGACTCAATGGCCACACAGTCAGGTTCAGGGCCGCAGAATTCAGATGGAAAAACGGCCCTTGAGACAGCAAATCTGGACGGTCTGGTAGTGTCCACGGTTGGCCTACCGTGAGATGCCACAGATCCGGGTACCACGACCTTCTTGGCCAATCTGGAGCGACGAGTATGGCTCGATGGCAGTCGGACCTGATTTTCCGGAGAACTCTGGGTAACAATGCTAGAGGTGGGAACACATAGGGGAGTCGGAATTGCGACCAATCCTGAACCAAGGCGTCTGCCGCCAGTGCTCGGTGATCGTGAGACCGTGCCATGAAAACTGGGACCTTGTTGTTGTGTCGTGACGCCATCAGATCGACGTCCGGCGTCCCCCAGCGGCAACAGATCTGCTGAAACACGTCCGGGTGAAGGGACCATTCTCCTGCGTCCATGCCCTGGCGACTGAGAAAGTCTGCTTCCCAGTTTTCCACGCCTGGGATGTGAACTGCGGATATGGTGGACGCTCTGCTTTCCACCCACGTCAAAATCCGTTGGACTTCTTGAAAAGCTTGGCGACTGCGTGTTCCCCCTTGGTGGTTGATGTACGCCACCGCCGTGGAATTGTCCGACTGAATCCGAATCTGTTTGCCTTCCAGCCATTGTTGGAAGGCTCGCAGGGCAAGATAGATTGCTCTGATTTCCAGAACATTGATCTGCAGGGTGGACTCTTCCAGAGTCCACATCCCCTGAGCCCTGTGGTGGAGATACACCGCTCCCCACCCTGATAGGCTCGCATCCGTCGTGACTACTGCCCAGGACGGGGGAAGGAACGACTTTCCCTGTGACAATGAGGTGGGGAGAAGCCACCAACGCAGAGAGTCCTTGGCAGTCTGAGAGAGGGAGACAGTCCTGTCGAGGGACGTCGATTTCCCGTCCCATTGGCGTAGAATGTCCCATTGTAGAGGGCGCAGATGAAACTGCGCGAACGGGACTGCCTCCATTGCTGCTACCATCTTTCCTAGGAAATGCATGAGGCGCCTCAGTGAGTGCGACTGGCTCTGAAGGAGAGATTGCACTCCAGTCCGTAGCGAGCACTGCTTGTCCAGTGGAAGCTTCACTATCGCTGAGAGAGTATGAAACTCCATGCCAAGATAAGTCAGAGATTGGGTCGGGGTTAGATGAGACTTTGGAAAGTTGATAATCCACCCGAAACTCTGGAGAGTGTCTAGTGCCACCTTCAGACTGTGTTGGCATGCCTCTTGAGAGGGTGCCTTTATAAGCAGGTCGTCTAGATACGGGATGACAGAGTGACCCTGCGAGTGCAGAACAGCTACTACTGCTGCCATGACCTTGGTGAAGACCCGGGGGGCTGTTGCCAGACCGAAAGGTAACGCTACGAACTGCAGGTGTTCGTCGTGTATGACGAAGCGTAGGAAACGCTGATGCTCTGGTGCGATCGGCACGTGGAGATACGCATCTTTGATATCTATTGATGCTAGAAAATCTCCTTGAGACATTGAGGCTATGACGGAGCGTAGGGATTCCATCCGGAACCTCCTGACTTTTACGTGTCTGTTGAGCAACTTTAGATCCAGGACGGGCCGATACGATCCGTCCTTTTTTGGGACCACAAACAGATTGGAGTAAAAACCGTGACCTTGTTCCTGAAGAGGGACGGAGGTCACCACTCCTTCCGCTTTTAGAGCGGCCACCGCCTGAAACAGAGCATCGGCTCGGTCTGGTGGGGGAGAAGTTCTGAAGAAACGAGTTGGCGGACGAGAACTGAACTCTATCCTGTACCCGTGAGACAGAATATCCCTCACCCAACGGTCTTTGACGTGTGACAGCCAGATGTCGCCAAAGTGGGAAAGCCTCCCACCGACCGCGGGTGTGGGAATCGGAGACCGCAAGTCAGGAGGACGCCGTTTTGGCAACGGTTCCTCTGGCTCCCCTTTTTGGGCGTGACTGAGACCTCCAAGAATCTGAGCGTCTCTGGTCTTTTTGAGTCTTTTTTGACGAGGCGAATTGGGACCTGCCCGGTCCTCGAAAGGACCGATAACCAGACTGACCCTTCCTCTGTTGGGGTCTGTTTTGTCTGTGTTGCGGTAAGGATGAGTCCTTACCCTTGGAGTGTTTGATGATTTCATCCAAACGCTCTCCAAACAATCGGTCACGAGAAAAAGGCAAATTGGTTAAGCACTTCTTGGAATGAGAATCTGCTTTCCAATGTCTCAACCACAGGGCCCTACGCAAAACAACGGAGTTGGCTGACGCCACTGCCGTGCGGCTTGTAGCGTCAAGAACAGCATTAATCGCGTACGACGCGAATGCCGCCATTTGCGAGGTCAATGGTGCTACCTGCGGGGCAAATGCACGTGTGACGGAGTCAACTCGCGCAAGCCCAGCTGAGATAGCTTGGAGTGCCCATACGGCTGCAAAAGAAGGCGCTAATGACGCTCCAATCGCTTCATAGATGGATTTCAGCCAGAGCTCCATCTGCC
Source organism: Anomaloglossus baeobatrachus (assembly GCF_048569485.1). NCBI lineage: Eukaryota > Metazoa > Chordata > Amphibia > Anura > Aromobatidae > Anomaloglossus > Anomaloglossus baeobatrachus. The sequence goes on along the minus strand of NW_027442087.1, from coordinate 95,150 downwards.
TGTCAGTGGCATCTTTAAGTGCCGCTCCATCTTCAACTGCAACCAAGGATCTAGCTGCAAGCCTGGAAATTGGAGGATCCACTTTTGGACACTGGGTCCAACCCTTGACCACCTCAGGGGGAAAAGGATAGCGTGTATCTTTAAGCCGTTTAGGAAAACGCCTTTCAGGATAAGCGTGGGGTTTCTGGATTGCGTCTCTAAAGTCAGCGTGGTCCAGAAAAGTGCTTAAAGTACGCTTAGGGTATCTGAAATGGATTCTCTCGTGCTGCGAAGCTGACTCCTCCACAAGAGGAGCTGGTGGGGAAATATTTAACATCTTATTGATGTTAAATATAAGATCATTAACTATGGCGTCACCATCTGGTGTATCTAGATTGAGAGCGGTCCCAGGATCAGAATCCTGATCAGTTACGTCCGCCTCATCACCCATAGATTCATCTCGCTGGGATCCTGACCATTGAGATGAATGTGAAGGCCCGTCATAGCGAGCCCGCTTAGGCTGCCCGGGGCCATCGTCCGAGTCAGAGTCTTCACCCTGAGGTGTATATGCCCGTCCCGGAGCTTGGAGCTGAGGGGGACCAGGGGGCAATGATTGCACAGTGTCCGTGGCCTGAAGTACAGGCCTAGCTCGCAATGTGTCAAGAATTTGTGACATAGTGAGAGACATTCTGTCAGCAAAAGCTGCAAACTCAGTGCCTGTCACCTGGACAGCATTCACAGGTGGTACACCCTGGGTCACGTCCAGCAGAGGTCCCGACTGTGCAAGCGCCGCAGGGGCCGAGCACTGCACACAATGGGGGTCCGTGGAGCCTGCCGGTAGAAAAGTCCCACATGCGGTGCAGGAAGCATATAATGTCTGTGCCTTGGCACCCTTGCGTTTTGCGGACGACATGCTGCTGGCTCTCTGAATGTGAGAGAGTCTATAGCCAAAGGGCGACCAGCGCTATGCAATACAAAGTATTTGTAGCAACAAAATACTAAGAATACTACTGGCACAAGAGGGGGTGAGCCCTGAGGGCTGCTTACCGCCCGCTGAATAGCGGGTAAGAGGCTGTAGAATTCCTTGTCTGGGTCTCCCCGGCTCCCCTCTGCAGCTCAGCGTGTCAGCAGGAATGGCTGCCGGCGTCTGTGGAGAGGGGCGGTCCGTGGGAGTTCCCAAACAAAAGTGCGGGAAACAGTGTCCCCTCTGTGCCGATTGTGAGGGCTGGAGTATGTAAAAACGACTCCAGCCCTCAGCGCTGATGCACTGGCCAGCGTCCCGCCCCTCTCCTGACTGGCAGGTCTGGGGGCGGGAACGAACGGGAGCAGGCCGCAAAAGCCGGGGACTCGAGTTATCAGCGCGGCCGCCGTAAAAGCGCGGGCCGCGCTGAAGTCCCCGGCGCACCACAAGTGCCAGCCGCGCCGCAGTCCCAGCGGCCGGCATGACCGATTTCTAGACGTGGCCAGCGTCCCGCCCCTCTCCTGACTGGCAGGTCCGGGGGCGGGAACGAACGGAAGCAGGCCGCAAAAGCCGGGGACTCGAGTTATCAGCGCGGCCGCCGTAAAAGCGCGGGCCGCGCTGAAGTCCCCGGCGCACCACAAGTGCCAGCCGCGCCGCAGTCCCAGCGGCCGGCGCGACCTATTCCTGGAAGTGTGCCTGCTTCAGCTAAGCTGAATGAGGCCATGGCACAAGCGCCGTAGCGCTGATGTCCCCCGGCGCACTACAACACCCAGCATGCTGCGGTGTGAGCGCCAAATGCACGGGGACACAGAGTACCTTGAGGATGCAGGGCCATGTCCCTGATGTACTCCGCTCCATCCAGCATCTTCTCCAGGGGCTGTAGATGGAGCCCGGTCTCAGTGCCTGGAGACCAGTAAATCCCACTTCACCCAGAGCCCTGTAAAAAGGGATGGGGAAGGAAACAGCATGTGGGCTCCTGCCGCCGTACCCGCAATGGGTACCTCAACCTTACAAACACCTCCGACATACAGTGGGGTGAGAAGGGAGCATGCTGGGAGCCCTGTTTATGGGCCCTCTTTTCTTCCATCCGACATAGTCAGCAGCTGCTGCTGACTAAAAACAATGGAGCTATGCGTGCGTGTCTGACCTCCTTGCGCACAAAGCTAAAACTGAGGAATCTGTACTCCTACGGGAGGGTGTATAGCCAGAAGGGGAGGGGCCTTACACTTTTAAGTGTAGTTCTTTGTGCGGCCTCCAGAGGGCAGTAGCTATACACCCACTGTCTGGGTCTCCCAATTAGGAGCGAAAAAGAAATGGCTTTAAAATGGATTTGGAGCATGGAGACGATTATCTCGGGATTGCAAGATAACCAAACAAAACTTTTAGTGGATTTCTACTTATTTTGTTAAATATCATCTCCACCAAACAGGACAAGCTTGCATCTGTTATAGTTTTGGAGAAAAATGTGTTCATTTCATGTATGCGCGAAATGCCTTAAAAATGGCTTTAAAATGGATTTGGAGCATGGAGACGATTATCTCGGGATTGCAAGATAACCAAACAAAACTTTTAGTGGATTTCTACTTATTTTATTAAATATCATCTCCACCAAACAGGACAAGCTTGCATCTGTTATAGTTTTGGAGAAAAATGTGTTCATTTCATGTATGCGCGAAATGCCTTAAAAATGGCTTTAAAATGGATTTGGAGCATGGAGACGATTATCTCGGGATTGCAAGATAACCAAACAAAACTTTTAGTGGATTTCTACTTATTTTATTAAATATCATCTCCACCAAACAGGACAAGCTTGCATCTGTTATAGTTTTGGAGAAAAATGTGTTCATTTCATGTATGCGCGAAATGCCTTAAAAATGGCTTTAAAATGGATTTGGAGCATGGAGACGATTATCTCGGGATTGCAAGATAACCAAACAAAACTTTTAGAGGATTTCTACTTATTTTATTAAATATCATCTCCACCAAACAGGACAAGCTTGCATCTGTTATAGTTTTGGAGAAAAATGTGTTCATTTCATGTATGCGCGAAATGCCTTAAAAATGGCTTTAAAATGGATTTGGAGCATGGAGACGATTATCTCGGGATTGCAAGATAACCAAACAAAACTTTTAGTGGATTTCTACTTATTTTATTAAATATCATCTCCACCAAACAGGACAAGCTTGCATCTGTTATAGTTTTGGAGAAAAATGTGTTCATTTCATGTATGCGCGAAATGCCTTAAAAATGGCTTTAAAATGGATTTGGAGCATGGAGACGATTATCTCGGGATTGCAAGATAACCAAACAAAACTTTTAGTGGATTTCTACTTATTTTATTAAATATCATCTCCACCAAACAGGACAAGCTTGCATCTGTTATAGTTTTGGAGAAAAATGTGTTCATTTCATGTATGCGCGAAATGCCTTAAAAATGGCTTTAAAATGGATTTGGAGCATGGAGACGATTATCTCGGGATTGCAAGATAACCAAACAAAACTTTTAGTGGATTTCTACTTATTTTATTAAATATCATCTCCACCAAACAGGACAAGCTTGCATCTGTTATAGTTTTGGAGAAAAATGTGTTCATTTCATGTATGCGCGAAATGCCTTAAAAATGGCTTTAAAATGGATTTGGAGCATGGAGACGATTATCTCGGGATTGCAAGATAACCAAACAAAACTTTTAGTGGATTTCTACTTATTTTATTAAATATCATCTCCACCAAACAGGACAAGCTTGCATCTGTTATAGTTTTGGAGAAAAATGTGTTCATTTCATGTATGCGCGAAATGCCTTAAAAATGGCTTTAAAATGGATTTGGAGCATGGAGACGATTATCTCGGGATTGCAAGATAACCAAACAAAACTTTTAGTGGATTTCTACTTATTTTATTAAATATCATCTCCACCAAACAGGACAAGCTTGCATCTGTTATAGTTTTGGAGAAAAATGTGTTCATTTCATGTATGCGCGAAATGCCTTAAAAATGGCTTTAAAATGGATTTGGAGCATGGAGACGATTATCTCGGGATTGCAAGATAACCAAACAAAACTTTTAGTGGATTTCTACTTATTTTATTAAATATCATCTCCACCAAACAGGACAAGCTTGCATCTGTTATAGTTTTGGAGAAAAATGTGTTCATTTCATGTATGCGCGAAATGCCTTAAAAATGGCTTTAAAATGGATTTGGAGCATGGAGACGATTATCTCGGGATTGCAAGATAACCAAACAAAACTTTTAGTGGATTTCTACTTATTTTATTAAATAGCATCTCCACCAAACAGGACAAGCTTGCATCTGTTATAGTTTTGGAGAAAAATGTGTTCATTTCATATATGCGCGAAATGCCTTAAAAATGGCTTTAAAATGGATTTGGAGCATGGAGACGATTATCTCGGGATTGCAAGATAACCAAACAAAACTTTTAGTGGATTTCTACTTATTTTATTAAATATCATCTCCACCAAACAGGACAAGCTTGCATCTGTTACAGTTTTGGAGAAAAATGTGTTCATTTCATGTATGCGCGAAATGCCTTAAAAATGGCTTTAAAATGGATTTGGAGCATGGAGACGATTATCTCGGGATTGCAAGATAACCAAACCAAACTTTTAGTGGATTTCTACTTATTTTATTAAATATCATCTCCACCAAACAGGACAAGCTTGCATCTGTTATAGTTTTGGAGAAAAATGTGTTCATTTCATGTATGCGCGAAATGCCTTAAAAATGGCTTTAAAATGGATTTGGAGCATGGAGACGATTATCTCGGGATTGCAAGATAACCAAACAAAACTTTTAGTGGATTTCTACTTATTTTATTAAATATCATCTCCACCAAACAGGACAAGCTTGCATCTGTTATAGTTTTGGAGAAAAATGTGTTCATTTCATGTATGCGCGAAATGCCTTAAAAATGGCTTTAAAATGGATTTGGAGCATGGAGACGATTATCTCGGGATTGCAAGATAACCAAACAAAACTTTTAGTGGATTTCTACTTATTTTATTAAATATCATCTCCACCAAACAGGACAAGCTTGCATCTGTTATAGTTTTGGAGAAAAATGTGTTCATTTCATGTATGCGCGAAATGCCTTAAAAATGGCTTTAAAATGGATTTGGAGCATGGAGACGATTATCTCGGGATTGCAAGATAACCAAACAAAACTTTTAGTGGATTTCTACTTATTTTATTAAATATCATCTCCACCAAACAGGACAAGCTTGCATCTGTTATAGTTTTGGAGAAAAATGTGTTCATTTCATGTATGCGCGAAATGCCTTAAAAATGGCTTTAAAATGGATTTGGAGCATGGAGACGATTATCTCGGGATTGCAAGATAACCAAACAAAACTTTTAGTGGATTTCTACTTATTTTATTAAATATCATCTCCACCAAACAGGACAAGCTTGCATCTGTTATAGTTTTGGAGAAAAATGTGTTCATTTCATGTATGCGCGAAATGCCTTAAAAATGGCTTTAAAATGGATTTGGAGCATGGAGACGATTATCTCGGGATTGCAAGATAACCAAACAAAACTTTTAGTGGATTTCTACTTATTTTATTAAATATCATCTCCACCAAACAGGACAAGCTTGCATCTGTTATAGTTTTGGAGAAAAATGTGTTCATTTCATGTATGCGCGAAATGCCTTAAAAATGGCTTTAAAATGGATTTGGAGCATGGAGACGATTATCTCGGGGTTGCAAGATAACCAAACAAAACTTTTAGTGGATTTCTACTTATTTTATTAAATATCATCTCCACCAAACAGGACAAGCTTGCATCTGTTATAGTTTTGGAGAAAAATGTGTTCATTTCATGTATGCGCGAAATGCCTTAAAAATGGCTTTAAAATGGATTTGGAGCATGGAGACGATTATCTCGGGATTGCAAGATAACCAAACAAAACTTTTAGTGGATTTCTACTTATTTTATTAAATATCATCTCCACCAAACAGGACAAGCTTGCATCTGTTATAGTTTTGGAGAAAAATGTGTTCATTTCATGTATGCGCGAAATGCCTTAAAAATGGCTTTAAAATGGATTTGGAGCATGGAGACGATTATCTCGGGATTGCAAGATAACCAAACAAAACTTTTAGTGGATTTCTACTTATTTTATTAAATATCATCTCCACCAAACAGGACAAGCTTGCATCTGTTATAGTTTTGGAGAAAAATGTGTTCATTTCATGTATGCGCGAAATGCCTTAAAAATGGCTTTAAAATGGATTTGGAGCATGGAGACGATTATCTCGGGATTGCAAGATAACCAAACAAAACTTTTAGTGGATTTCTACTTATTTTATTAAATATCATCTCCACCAAACAGGACAAGCTTGCATCTGTTATAGTTTTGGAGAAAAATGTGTTCATTTCATGTATGCGCGAAATGCCTTAAAAATGGCTTTAAAATGGATTTGGAGCATGGAGACGATTATCTCGGGATTGCAAGATAACCAAACAAAACTTTTAGTGGATTTCTACTTATTTTATTAAATATCATCTCCACCAAACAGGACAAGCTTGCATCTGTTATAGTTTTGGAGAAAAATGTGTTCATTTCATGTATGCGCGAAATGCCTTAAAAATGGCTTTAAAATGGATTTGGAGCATGGAGACGATTATCTCGGGATTGCAAGATAACCAAACAAAACTTTTAGTGGATTTCTACTTATTTTATTAAATATCATCTCCACCAAACAGGACAAGCTTGCATCTGTTATAGTTTTGGAGAAAAATGTGTTCATTTCATGTATGCGCGAAATGCCTTAAAAATGGCTTTAAAATGGATTTGGAGCATGGAGACGATTATCTCGGGATTGCAAGATAACCAAACAAAACTTTTAGTGGATTTCTACTTATTTTATTAAATATCATCTCCACCAAACAGGACAAGCTTGCATCTGTTATAGTTTTGGAGAAAAATGTGTTCATTTCATGTATGCGCGAAATGCCTTAAAAATGGCTTTAAAATGGATTTGGAGCATGGAGACGATTATCTCGGGATTGCAAGATAACCAAACAAAACTTTTAGTGGATTTCTACTTATTTTATTAAATATCATCTCCACCAAACAGGACAAGCTTGCATCTGTTATAGTTTTGGAGAAAAATGTGTTCATTTCATGTATGCGCGAAATGCCTTAAAAATGGCTTTAAAATGGATTTGGAGCATGGAGACGATTATCTCGGGATTGCAAGATAACCAAACAAAACTTTTAGTGGATTTCTACTTATTTTATTAAATATCATCTCCACCAAACAGGACAAGCTTGCATCTGTTATAGTTTTGGAGAAAAATGTGTTCATTTCATGTATGCGCGAAATGCCTTAAAAATGGCTTTAAAATGGATTTGGAGCATGGAGACGATTATCTCGGGATTGCAAGATAACCAAACAAAACTTTTAGTGGATTTCTACTTATTTTATTAAATATCATCTCCACCAAACAGGACAAGCTTGCATCTGTTATAGTTTTGGAGAAAAATGTGTTCATTTCATGTATGCGCGAAATGCCTTAAAAATGGCTTTAAAATGGATTTGGAGCATGGAGACGATTATCTCGGGATTGCAAGATAACCAAACAAAACTTTTAGTGGATTTCTACTTATTTTATTAAATATCATCTCCACCAAACAGGACAAGCTTGCATCTGTTATAGTTTTGGAGAAAAATGTGTTCATTTCATGTATGCGCGAAATGCCTTAAAAATGGCTTTAAAATGGATTTGGAGCATGGAGACGATTATCTCGGGATTGCAAGATAACCAAACAAAACTTTTAGTGGATTTCTACTTATTTTATTAAATATCATCTCCACCAAACAGGACAAGCTTGCATCTGTTATAGTTTTGGAGAAAAATGTGTTCATTTCATGTATGCGCGAAATGCCTTAAAAATGGCTTTAAAATGGATTTGGAGCATGGAGACGATTATCTCGGGATTGCAAGATAACCAAACAAAACTTTTAGTGGATTTCTACTTATTTTATTAAATATCATCTCCACCAAACAGGACAAGCTTGCATCTGTTATAGTTTTGGAGAAAAATGTGTTCATTTCATGTATGCGCGAAATGCCTTAAAAATGGCTTTAAAATGGATTTGGAGCATGGAGACGATTATCTCGGGATTGCAAGATAACCAAACAAAACTTTTAGTGGATTTCTACTTATTTTATTAAATATCATCTCCACCAAACAGGACAAGCTTGCATCTGTTATAGTTTTGGAGAAAAATGTGTTCATTTCATGTATGCGCGAAATGCCTTAAAAATGGCTTTAAAATGGATTTGGAGCATGGAGACGATTATCTCGGGATTGCAAGATAACCAAACAAAACTTTTAGTGGATTTCTACTTATTTTATTAAATATCATCTCCACCAAACAGGACAAGCTTGCATCTGTTATAGTTTTGGAGAAAAATGTGTTCATTTCATGTATGCGCGAAATGCCTTAAAAATGGCTTTAAAATGGATTTGGAGCATGGAGACGATTATCTCGGGATTGCAAGATAACCAAACAAAACTTTTAGTGGATTTCTACTTATTTTATTAAATATCATCTCCACCAAACAGGACAAGCTTGCATCTGTTATAGTTTTGGAGAAAAATGTGTTCATTTCATGTATGCGCGAAATGCCTTAAAAATGGCTTTAAAATGGATTTGGAGCATGGAGACGATTATCTCGGGATTGCAAGATAACCAAACAAAACTTTTAGTGGATTTCTACTTATTTTATTAAATATCATCTCCACCAAACAGGACAAGCTTGCATCTGTTATAGTTTTGGAGAAAAATGTGTTCATTTCATGTATGCGCGAAATGCCTTAAAAATGGCTTTAAAATGGATTTGGAGCATGGAGACGATTATCTCGGGATTGCAAGATAACCAAACAAAACTTTTAGTGGATTTCTACTTATTTTATTAAATATCATCTCCACCAAACAGGACAAGCTTGCATCTGTTATAGTTTTGGAGAAAAATGTGTTCATTTCATGTATGCGCGAAATGCCTTAAAAATGGCTTTAAAATGGATTTGGAGCATGGAGACGATTATCTCGGGATTGCAAGATAACCAAACAAAACTTTTAGTGGATTTCTACTTATTTTATTAAATATCATCTCCACCAAACAGGACAAGCTTGCATCTGTTATAGTTTTGGAGAAAAATGTGTTCATTTCATGTATGCGCGAAATGCCTTAAAAATGGCTTTAAAATGGATTTGGAGCATGGAGACGATTATCTCGGGATTGCAAGATAACCAAACAAAACTTTTAGTGGATTTCTACTTATTTTATTAAATATCATCTCCACCAAACAGGACAAGCTTGCATCTGTTATAGTTTTGGAGAAAAATGTGTTCATTTCATGTATGCGCGAAATGCCTTAAAAATGGCTTTAAAATGGATTTGGAGCATGGAGACGATTATCTCGGGATTGCAAGATAACCAAACAAAACTTTTAGTGGATTTCTACTTATTTTATTAAATATCATCTCCACCAAACAGGACAAGCTTGCATCTGTTATAGTTTTGGAGAAAAATGTGTTCATTTCATGTATGCGCGAAATGCCTTAAAAATGGCTTTAAAATGGATTTGGAGCATGGAGACGATTATCTCGGGATTGCAAGATAACCAAACAAAACTTTTAGTGGATTTCTACTTATTTTATTAAATATCATCTCCACCAAACAGGACAAGCTTGCATCTGTTATAGTTTTGGAGAAAAATGTGTTCATTTCATGTATGCGCGAAATGCCTTAAAAATGGCTTTAAAATGGATTTGGAGCATGGAGACGATTATCTCGGGATTGCAAGATAACCAAACAAAACTTTTAGTGGATTTCTACTTATTTTATTAAATATCATCTCCACCAAACAGGACAAGCTTGCATCTGTTATAGTTTTGGAGAAAAATGTGTTCATTTCATGTATGCGCGAAATGCCTTAAAAATGGCTTTAAAATGGATTTGGAGCATGGAGACGATTATCTCGGGATTGCAAGATAACCAAACAAAACTTTTAGTGGATTTCTACTTATTTTATTAAATATCATCTCCACCAAACAGGACAAGCTTGCATCTGTTATAGTTTTGGAGAAAAATGTGTTCATTTCATGTATGCGCGAAATGCCTTAAAAATGGCTTTAAAATGGATTTGGAGCATGGAGACGATTATCTCGGGATTGCAAGATAACCAAACAAAACTTTTAGTGGATTTCTACTTATTTTATTAAATATCATCTCCACCAAACAGGACAAGCTTGCATCTGTTATAGTTTTGGAGAAAAATGTGTTCATTTCATGTATGCGCGAAATGCCTTAAAAATGGCTTTAAAATGGATTTGGAGCATGGAGACGATTATCTCGGGATTGCAAGATAACCAAACAAAACTTTTAGTGGATTTCTACTTATTTTATTAAATATCATCTCCACCAAACAGGACAAGCTTGCATCTGTTATAGTTTTGGAGAAAAATGTGTTCATTTCATGTATGCGCGAAATGCCTTAAAAATGGCTTTAAAATGGATTTGGAGCATGGAGACGATTATCTCGGGATTGCAAGATAACCAAACAAAACTTTTAGTGGATTTCTACTTATTTTATTAAATATCATCTCCACCAAACAGGACAAGCTTGCATCTGTTATAGTTTTGGAGAAAAATGTGTTCATTTCATGTATGCGCGAAATGCCTTAAAAATGGCTTTAAAATGGATTTGGAGCATGGAGACGATTATCTCGGGATTGCAAGATAACCAAACAAAACTTTTAGTGGATTTCTACTTATTTTATTAAATATCATCTCCACCAAACAGGACAAGCTTGCATCTGTTATAGTTTTGGAGAAAAATGTGTTCATTTCATGTATGCGCGAAATGCCTTAAAAATGGCTTTAAAATGGATTTGGAGCATGGAGACGATTATCTCGGGATTGCAAGATAACCAAACAAAACTTTTAGTGGATTTCTACTTATTTTATTAAATATCATCTCCACCAAACAGGACAAGCTTGCATCTGTTATAGTTTTGGAGAAAAATGTGTTCATTTCATGTATGCGCGAAATGCCTTAAAAATGGCTTTAAAATGGATTTGGAGCATGGAGACGATTATCTCGGGATTGCAAGATAACCAAACAAAACTTTTAGTGGATTTCTACTTATTTTATTAAATATCATCTCCACCAAACAGGACAAGCTTGCATCTGTTATAGTTTTGGAGAAAAATGTGTTCATTTCATGTATGCGCGAAATGCCTTAAAAATGGCTTTAAAATGGATTTGGAGCATGGAGACGATTATCTCGGGATTGCAAGATAACCAAACAAAACTTTTAGTGGATTTCTACTTATTTTATTAAATATCATCTCCACCAAACAGGACAAGCTTGCATCTGTTATAGTTTTGGAGAAAAATGTGTTCATTTCATGTATGCGCGAAATGCCTTAAAAATGGCTTTAAAATGGATTTGGAGCATGGAGACGATTATCTCGGGATTGCAAGATAACCAAACAAAACTTTTAGTGGATTTCTACTTATTTTATTAAATATCATCTCCACCAAACAGGACAAGCTTGCATCTGTTATAGTTTTGGAGAAAAATGTGTTCATTTCATGTATGCGCGAAATGCCTTAAAAATGGCTTTAAAATGGATTTGGAGCATGGAGACGATTATCTCGGGATTGCAAGATAACCAAACAAAACTTTTAGTGGATTTCTACTTATTTTATTAAATATCATCTCCACCAAACAGGACAAGCTTGCATCTGTTATAGTTTTGGAGAAAAATGTGTTCATTTCATGTATGCGCGAAATGCCTTAAAAATGGCTTTAAAATGGATTTGGAGCATGGAGACGATTATCTCGGGATTGCAAGATAACCAAACAAAACTTTTAGTGGATTTCTACTTATTTTATTAAATATCATCTCCACCAAACAGGACAAGCTTGCATCTGTTATAGTTTTGGAGAAAAATGTGTTCATTTCATGTATGCGCGAAATGCCTTAAAAATGGCTTTAAAATGGATTTGGAGCATGGAGACGATTATCTCGGGATTGCAAGATAACCAAACAAAACTTTTAGTGGATTTCTACTTATTTTATTAAATATCATCTCCACCAAACAGGACAAGCTTGCATCTGTTATAGTTTTGGAGAAAAATGTGTTCATTTCATGTATGCGCGAAATGCCTTAAAAATGGCTTTAAAATGGATTTGGAGCATGGAGACGATTATCTCGGGATTGCAAGATAACCAAACAAAACTTTTAGTGGATTTCTACTTATTTTATTAAATATCATCTCCACCAAACAGGACAAGCTTGCATCTGTTATAGTTTTGGAGAAAAATGTGTTCATTTCATGTATGCGCGAAATGCCTTAAAAATGGCTTTAAAATGGATTTGGAGCATGGAGACGATTATCTCGGGATTGCAAGATAACCAAACAAAACTTTTAGTGGATTTCTACTTATTTTATTAAATATCATCTCCACCAAACAGGACAAGCTTGCATCTGTTATAGTTTTGGAGAAAAATGTGTTCATTTCATGTATGCGCGAAATGCCTTAAAAATGGCTTTAAAATGGATTTGGAGCATGGAGACGATTATCTCGGGATTGCAAGATAACCAAACAAAACTTTTAGTGGATTTCTACTTATTTTATTAAATATCATCTCCACCAAACAGGACAAGCTTGCATCTGTTATAGTTTTGGAGAAAAATGTGTTCATTTCATGTATGCGCGAAATGCCTTAAAAATGGCTTTAAAATGGATTTGGAGCATGGAGACGATTATCTCGGGATTGCAAGATAACCAAACAAAACTTTTAGTGGATTTCTACTTATTTTATTAAATATCATCTCCACCAAACAGGACAAGCTTGCATCTGTTATAGTTTTGGAGAAAAATGTGTTCATTTCATGTATGCGCGAAATGCCTTAAAAATGGCTTTAAAATGGATTTGGAGCATGGAGACGATTATCTCGGGATTGCAAGATAACCAAACAAAACTTTTAGTGGATTTCTACTTATTTTATTAAATATCATCTCCACCAAACAGGACAAGCTTGCATCTGTTATAGTTTTGGAGAAAAATGTGTTCATTTCATGTATGCGCGAAATGCCTTAAAAATGGCTTTAAAATGGATTTGGAGCATGGAGACGATTATCTCGGGATTGCAAGATAACCAAACAAAACTTTTAGTGGATTTCTACTTATTTTATTAAATATCATCTCCACCAAACAGGACAAGCTTGCATCTGTTATAGTTTTGGAGAAAAATGTGTTCATTTCATGTATGCGCGAAATGCCTTAAAAATGGCTTTAAAATGGATTTGGAGCATGGAGACGATTATCTCGGGATTGCAAGATAACCAAACAAAACTTTTAGTGGATTTCTACTTATTTTATTAAATATCATCTCCACCAAACAGGACAAGCTTGCATCTGTTATAGTTTTGGAGAAAAATGTGTTCATTTCATGTATGCGCGAAATGCCTTAAAAATGGCTTTAAAATGGATTTGGAGCATGGAGACGATTATCTCGGGATTGCAAGATAACCAAACAAAACTTTTAGTGGATTTCTACTTATTTTATTAAATATCATCTCCACCAAACAGGACAAGCTTGCATCTGTTATAGTTTTGGAGAAAAATGTGTTCATTTCATGTATGCGCGAAATGCCTTAAAAATGGCTTTAAAATGGATTTGGAGCATGGAGACGATTATCTCGGGATTGCAAGATAACCAAACAAAACTTTTAGTGGATTTCTACTTATTTTATTAAATATCATCTCCACCAAACAGGACAAGCTTGCATCTGTTATAGTTTTGGAGAAAAATGTGTTCATTTCATGTATGCGCGAAATGCCTTAAAAATGGCTTTAAAATGGATTTGGAGCATGGAGACGATTATCTCGGGATTGCAAGATAACCAAACAAAACTTTTAGTGGATTTCTACTTATTTTATTAAATATCATCTCCACCAAACAGGACAAGCTTGCATCTGTTATAGTTTTGGAGAAAAATGTGTTCATTTCATGTATGCGCGAAATGCCTTAAAAATGGCTTTAAAATGGATTTGGAGCATGGAGACGATTATCTCGGGATTGCAAGATAACCAAACAAAACTTTTAGTGGATTTCTACTTATTTTATTAAATATCATCTCCACCAAACAGGACAAGCTTGCATCTGTTATAGTTTTGGAGAAAAATGTGTTCATTTCATGTATGCGCGAAATGCCTTAAAAATGGCTTTAAAATGGATTTGGAGCATGGAGACGATTATCTCGGGATTGCAAGATAACCAAACAAAACTTTTAGTGGATTTCTACTTATTTTATTAAATATCATCTCCACCAAACAGGACAAGCTTGCATCTGTTATAGTTTTGGAGAAAAATGTGTTCATTTCATGTATGCGCGAAATGCCTTAAAAATGGCTTTAAAATGGATTTGGAGCATGGAGACGATTATCTCGGGATTGCAAGATAACCAAACAAAACTTTTAGTGGATTTCTACTTATTTTATTAAATATCATCTCCACCAAACAGGACAAGCTTGCATCTGTTATAGTTTTGGAGAAAAATGTGTTCATTTCATGTATGCGCGAAATGCCTTAAAAATGGCTTTAAAATGGATTTGGAGCATGGAGACGATTATCTCGGGATTGCAAGATAACCAAACAAAACTTTTAGTGGATTTCTACTTATTTTATTAAATATCATCTCCACCAAACAGGACAAGCTTGCATCTGTTATAGTTTTGGAGAAAAATGTGTTCATTTCATGTATGCGCGAAATGCCTTAAAAATGGCTTTAAAATGGATTTGGAGCATGGAGACGATTATCTCGGGATTGCAAGATAACCAAACAAAACTTTTAGTGGATTTCTACTTATTTTATTAAATATCATCTCCACCAAACAGGACAAGCTTGCATCTGTTATAGTTTTGGAGAAAAATGTGTTCATTTCATGTATGCGCGAAATGCCTTAAAAATGGCTTTAAAATGGATTTGGAGCATGGAGACGATTATCTCGGGATTGCAAGATAACCAAACAAAACTTTTAGTGGATTTCTACTTATTTTATTAAATATCATCTCCACCAAACAGGACAAGCTTGCATCTGTTATAGTTTTGGAGAAAAATGTGTTCATTTCATGTATGCGCGAAATGCCTTAAAAATGGCTTTAAAATGGATTTGGAGCATGGAGACGATTATCTCGGGATTGCAAGATAACCAAACAAAACTTTTAGTGGATTTCTACTTATTTTATTAAATATCATCTCCACCAAACAGGACAAGCTTGCATCTGTTATAGTTTTGGAGAAAAATGTGTTCATTTCATGTATGCGCGAAATGCCTTAAAAATGGCTTTAAAATGGATTTGGAGCATGGAGACGATTATCTCGGGATTGCAAGATAACCAAACAAAACTTTTAGTGGATTTCTACTTATTTTATTAAATATCATCTCCACCAAACAGGACAAGCTTGCATCTGTTATAGTTTTGGAGAAAAATGTGTTCATTTCATGTATGCGCGAAATGCCTTAAAAATGGCTTTAAAATGGATTTGGAGCATGGAGACGATTATCTCGGGATTGCAAGATAACCAAACAAAACTTTTAGTGGATTTCTACTTATTTTATTAAATATCATCTCCACCAAACAGGACAAGCTTGCATCTGTTATAGTTTTGGAGAAAAATGTGTTCATTTCATGTATGCGCGAAATGCCTTAAAAATGGCTTTAAAATGGATTTG
Organism: Anomaloglossus baeobatrachus; assembly: GCF_048569485.1. Classification (NCBI taxonomy): domain Eukaryota; kingdom Metazoa; phylum Chordata; class Amphibia; order Anura; family Aromobatidae; genus Anomaloglossus; species Anomaloglossus baeobatrachus. The sequence continues at coordinate 79,413 of NW_027442087.1, read as the reverse complement.
GAGCATGGAGACGATTATCTCGGGATTGCAAGATAACCAAACAAAACTTTTAGTGGATTTCTACTTATTTTATTAAATATCATCTCCACCAAACAGGACAAGCTTGCATCTGTTATAGTTTTGGAGAAAAATGTGTTCATTTCATGTATGCGCGAAATGCCTTAAAAATGGCTTTAAAATGGATTTGGAGCATGGAGACGATTATCTCGGGATTGCAAGATAACCAAACAAAACTTTTAGTGGATTTCTACTTATTTTATTAAATATCATCTCCACCAAACAGGACAAGCTTGCATCTGTTATAGTTTTGGAGAAAAATGTGTTCATTTCATGTATGCGCGAAATGCCTTAAAAATGGCTTTAAAATGGATTTGGAGCATGGAGACGATTATCTCGGGATTGCAAGATAACCAAACAAAACTTTTAGTGGATTTCTACTTATTTTATTAAATATCATCTCCACCAAACAGGACAAGCTTGCATCTGTTATAGTTTTGGAGAAAAATGTGTTCATTTCATGTATGCGCGAAATGCCTTAAAAATGGCTTTAAAATGGATTTGGAGCATGGAGACGATTATCTCGGGATTGCAAGATAACCAAACAAAACTTTTAGTGGATTTCTACTTATTTTATTAAATATCATCTCCACCAAACAGGACAAGCTTGCATCTGTTATAGTTTTGGAGAAAAATGTGTTCATTTCATGTATGCGCGAAATGCCTTAAAAATGGCTTTAAAATGGATTTGGAGCATGGAGACGATTATCTCGGGATTGCAAGATAACCAAACAAAACTTTTAGTGGATTTCTACTTATTTTATTAAATATCATCTCCACCAAACAGGACAAGCTTGCATCTGTTATAGTTTTGGAGAAAAATGTGTTCATTTCATGTATGCGCGAAATGCCTTAAAAATGGCTTTAAAATGGATTTGGAGCATGGAGACGATTATCTCGGGATTGCAAGATAACCAAACAAAACTTTTAGTGGATTTCTACTTATTTTATTAAATATCATCTCCACCAAACAGGACAAGCTTGCATCTGTTATAGTTTTGGAGAAAAATGTGTTCATTTCATGTATGCGCGAAATGCCTTAAAAATGGCTTTAAAATGGATTTGGAGCATGGAGACGATTATCTCGGGATTGCAAGATAACCAAACAAAACTTTTAGTGGATTTCTACTTATTTTATTAAATATCATCTCCACCAAACAGGACAAGCTTGCATCTGTTATAGTTTTGGAGAAAAATGTGTTCATTTCATGTATGCGCGAAATGCCTTAAAAATGGCTTTAAAATGGATTTGGAGCATGGAGACGATTATCTCGGGATTGCAAGATAACCAAACAAAACTTTTAGTGGATTTCTACTTATTTTATTAAATATCATCTCCACCAAACAGGACAAGCTTGCATCTGTTATAGTTTTGGAGAAAAATGTGTTCATTTCATGTATGCGCGAAATGCCTTAAAAATGGCTTTAAAATGGATTTGGAGCATGGAGACGATTATCTCGGGATTGCAAGATAACCAAACAAAACTTTTAGTGGATTTCTACTTATTTTATTAAATATCATCTCCACCAAACAGGACAAGCTTGCATCTGTTATAGTTTTGGAGAAAAATGTGTTCATTTCATGTATGCGCGAAATGCCTTAAAAATGGCTTTAAAATGGATTTGGAGCATGGAGACGATTATCTCGGGATTGCAAGATAACCAAACAAAACTTTTAGTGGATTTCTACTTATTTTATTAAATATCATCTCCACCAAACAGGACAAGCTTGCATCTGTTATAGTTTTGGAGAAAAATGTGTTCATTTCATGTATGCGCGAAATGCCTTAAAAATGGCTTTAAAATGGATTTGGAGCATGGAGACGATTATCTCGGGATTGCAAGATAACCAAACAAAACTTTTAGTGGATTTCTACTTATTTTATTAAATATCATCTCCACCAAACAGGACAAGCTTGCATCTGTTATAGTTTTGGAGAAAAATGTGTTCATTTCATGTATGCGCGAAATGCCTTAAAAATGGCTTTAAAATGGATTTGGAGCATGGAGACGATTATCTCGGGATTGCAAGATAACCAAACAAAACTTTTAGTGGATTTCTACTTATTTTATTAAATATCATCTCCACCAAACAGGACAAGCTTGCATCTGTTATAGTTTTGGAGAAAAATGTGTTCATTTCATGTATGCGCGAAATGCCTTAAAAATGGCTTTAAAATGGATTTGGAGCATGGAGACGATTATCTCGGGATTGCAAGATAACCAAACAAAACTTTTAGTGGATTTCTACTTATTTTATTAAATATCATCTCCACCAAACAGGACAAGCTTGCATCTGTTATAGTTTTGGAGAAAAATGTGTTCATTTCATGTATGCGCGAAATGCCTTAAAAATGGCTTTAAAATGGATTTGGAGCATGGAGACGATTATCTCGGGATTGCAAGATAACCAAACAAAACTTTTAGTGGATTTCTACTTATTTTATTAAATATCATCTCCACCAAACAGGACAAGCTTGCATCTGTTATAGTTTTGGAGAAAAATGTGTTCATTTCATGTATGCGCGAAATGCCTTAAAAATGGCTTTAAAATGGATTTGGAGCATGGAGACGATTATCTCGGGATTGCAAGATAACCAAACAAAACTTTTAGTGGATTTCTACTTATTTTATTAAATATCATCTCCACCAAACAGGACAAGCTTGCATCTGTTATAGTTTTGGAGAAAAATGTGTTCATTTCATGTATGCGCGAAATGCCTTAAAAATGGCTTTAAAATGGATTTGGAGCATGGAGACGATTATCTCGGGATTGCAAGATAACCAAACAAAACTTTTAGTGGATTTCTACTTATTTTATTAAATATAATCTCCACCAAACAGGACAAGCTTGCATCTGTTATAGTTTTGGAGAAAAATGTGTTCATTTCATGTATGCGCGAAATGCCTTAAAAATGGCTTTAAAATGGATTTGGAGCATGGAGACGATTATCTCAGACGGTCACAATACCATTTTAGTGGTGGTGGATCGGTTGACTAAAGCTGCTCACTTTATTCCGTGTGCCGGTCTTCCCTCAGCCGCAGAGACAGTGGATTTGGTTATCCAGAACGTATTCCGATTGCATGGGGTACCAGACGAGATCATCTCTGACCGGGGCGTGCAGTTCACGTCTAGGTTCTGGAAGGGGTTTGGTACGGCACTCCAGATTGATGTCTGTTTGTCTTCTGCATACCATCCTCAGACAAATGGGCAAACCGAACGGACCAATCAAACCCTGGAACAATACCTTCGATGTTATGTCAGCCATCTGCAGGACGATTGGTTGAAGATGCTTCCGTTGGCGGAGTTCTCGTATAACAACACTCAGAGCAGCTCCACTAAGGTAACGCCCTTTTTTGCTAACTTGGGTTACCATCCGACTATTTTGCCTAGGTCACCGGTTGCGGTCTCAGTGCCTGCGGTGGAGGACAGATTGACAGAGCTTCGACAAAATCTGGAGGTTCTAAAGGACAGTGTGGCTACGGCCCAGGAGCGTTACAAGAGGTCGGCAGACACTCACCGGAAACCGGCACCCATGTATAAGGTAGGGGACTCTGTATGGTTGTCCACCAAGAACCTGAGATTGGGTGTCCCTTCGCAGAAGCTGGGACAAAAATTCATCGGTCCATTTAAGATCACCGGGATCGTGAGCCCTGTGGCCTGTCGGCTGCGGTTACCGCACCATCTCAAGGTACACCCGGTCTTTCATGTTTCTCTCCTCAAATCCGTCTCTCCCAATACGTTTCATGGTCGTGTCGTGCCTCCTCCTCCGCCTGTGATGGTCGACGGCGAGGAGCAGTTCGTGGTTGAGGACATTATTGACTCCCGGCTCCATCGTCGTCGGCTTCAGTATCTGGTACGTTGGCAGGGGTACGCCCCCGAGGACGATTCCTGGGAACCGGTGGGTAACATTCGAGCTCCCCGGAAGATCGCTCAGTTTCATCGACGGTACCCGGACAAGCCAGGCCCTGACCCGTCCTGAGGCCGTTTCTGGGGGGGGGAGTAATGTCAGGTTTCCGGGTTTTCCAGTTCTCTTTTTTGCATGAGCTTGCCCTCGGTTAACATGGAGTTTTATGTTCTGTTGCCCTACTTCCTGTCCAGCTGCTTAAAAGGCCGCCTCTAAGCCTAGTCCAGTGCCTGAGTATACGGCTTGCTGTGTGCTCCTGCTTTGCTGCTGCTGCTACTTCTTGATTACCTTTGGATCCTCCTGAAAGTCTACCGACCGACTCTGGACCATACCCGGTTTCTTCAAGCTGTGCCCGGACTCCGTCTGCCGTCTTTGGTCAGCACGTCTGCCCGGTTTCTTCCGGCTCATAACCATTCTGGACTTTCATCCCGTACGGACACTTCTGGACTTTACCACTTGCCCCTTGTGTCCCGGCTGCGGCGCATTTAGGCCTTCCGGGGTTGATTGCCGGACAGTCCCTGTATAGGGGTTCGCTCTGGTGGTCTCCCTGGGGGAGTCCGGTGCGTGGCCCCGGGAATCCCCTTCGCTCCGTTTCAGAAAGGTATTTTCATGTGTTTTGTGTATTTCCGCTGTGTATCTACCGTGGTTACATATTATAAACATCTTGTACCACAAACTCGTCTCTGGTTGTCATTGCCCTAACGCTATCGAAATCCTCAAAACATACAATAGTATTACACACATATTGGTTTTATAATCTTATTGTATTACTTTATATTCTTATTTCACTTGTGCATATCTCCACCATAATCCTGGCTAAGAAATATAGCTTTTTTTGGGGTACACAGGTAGTAAGGTCTTCTTTCTATTTCTTTAGGGGTGATATAGCCTGGTGGAACTCTAGACCTCTAACATTATATATGCACCCTTTTTCTTTATGGTTCTTGGACACCTTATAACATTCTTCCATACATATATATCTTTCTCATAAATTATAAATAATTAGGCATTTTTATATATCTTATTTACATTTTCATAAATAACTTTTTACAAAGCATGGGGGACATTCTCACATACATATAATTTTCATGTACGCATTCTGAAAATTTACGCATAAACCGTACACACTCCTTTTTGTAACAATTTCTATAACTCATTCGCTGAACTCTCATCCCGGATATTCATTCTTACACCGAATTTCCTGTTATAACACAACATTCATGATTTTTATTCAATTTATTTTTATTTTTTAGGTTTATTAGTAGTGATGAGCGAGTACTAAAAAACTCGGGTGCTCGAAGCTCGGGCCGAGCCTCCCAAGATACTCGTGTACTCGGCCCGAGCACCGAGCCCAATGTTATCCTATGGGAGACCCGAGTATTTTTGTGAAATGACCACCGGCAGCATGTAGAAACCCTAAAAATGGCACAAAAGTCTCCGAAGAGTGCTCAAATGACATGGCAACAGCATGGGGAAGACCCCTTGAAGCATTTATCACTCAAAAGTCACAGCTGTGAATAATTTTGTCCGCGTTTTACGCCATTTTTACGGACTCACCAGAAAACCTTCCAAAATGACACCAAAATGATTTTTCATAGCGGAAATGTTAAGGGCACATACCCAATAGTGAGATAGAGCTAATGTATGTTACTTTTTGAGATCAATACATGAAAGATTTTACGTAAAACATTGTGTGGCACTCCGATGTCCCTGAGAAGAGACGTACATAAAGGCCTCTGAGTCTAATGTGCCCATTTTGAGGAACTGAGTCTTTGTAGTATTTTCCTTTGCCAGGGCAGTCCAAAATTGTGAGGTTCACCAATGCCCCTGCATACAGACGTGCATGATGGCCTGTAAACCTGAAGTGCCCATTGTAAGGAAGTGGGTCTATTGTAGTATAGCCCTTAGGCAGGGCAGCCAAAAATTGGGAGGCTCCACGTTGTCCCTGGATAGAGACGTGCATGAGGGCCTCAAAACATTAAGTGTCCAGTGTCAGGAAGTGGGTGTATTATAGTATAGCCCTTAGGCAGGGCAGCCAAAAATTGGGAGGCTCCACGTTGTCCCTGGATAGAGACGTGCATGAGGGCCTGTAAACCTGAAGTGCCCATTGGAAGGAAGTGGGTCTTTTGTAGTATAGCCCTTTGGCAGGGCAGCCAAAAATTGGGAGGCTCCACGTTGTCCCTGGATAGAGACGTGCATGAGGGCCTGTAAACCTGAAGTGCCCATTGGAAGGAAGTGGGTCTTTTGTAGTATAGCCCTTTGGCAGGGCAGCCAATAATTGGGAGGCTCCACGTTGTCCCTGGATAGAGACATGCATGAGGGCCTCAAAACATTAAGTGTCCATTGTCAGGAAGTGGGTGTATTATAGTATAGCCCTTAGGCAGGGCAGCCAAAAATTGGGAGGCTCCACGTTGTCCCTGGATAGAGACGTGCATGAGGGCCTGTAAACCTGAAGTGTCCATTGTCAGGAAGTGGGTGTATTATAGTATAGCCCTTAGGCAGGGCAATAAAAAAGGAATCTGAACACATTCGCGCAAAAATGAAATGACCACAATTTTCTCCAAAACTATAACAGATGCAAACTGTGGTGGAGATGAGATTTGATAAAGTAAGTGGAAATCCAGTAAAAGTTTCATTTGGCTACTTTGCACTCTCGAGATAATCGTCACCATGTGTCTGTGGTTAGGTGGACTTTGGGTGAAACAGCGTTGTTCAGGGCACGTGTGATGTTTTGTGACACGTGGTTATGCAACGCGGGGACGGCACACCGGGAGAAATAGTGGCGGCTGGGGACCGAGTAACGTGGGACAGCTGCCGCCATCAGGTCGCGGAATGCTTCTGTCTCCACCAGCCTAAAAGGCAACATTTCCAGCGCAAGCAGTCGCGAAATGTTAGCATTTAGAACTGTGGCATGTGGGGTGTTGGCAGTGTATTTGCGCCTGCGTTCAAAGGTTTGCTGAATGGATAACTGAACGCTGCGCTGGGACAAGGACGTGCTTGATGATGGTGTTATTTCTGAGTAGGCAACTGCAGGTGCAGGACCGGAGGAGGCTTGTTCGCAGGCAGCATGGACAGGGGATTGGCTCGCATGCACAACCAGCGAAGACGTAGCAGTGACATTAGCAAGCACTGCTCCTCGACTCTGTTGTACTTCCCACAAAGTCGGGTGCTTGGCTGACATGTGCCTGATCATGCTGGTGGTGGTCGGGCTGCTAGTTTTGGTACCCCTGCTGATGCTGGCACGGCAGGTGTTGCAAATGGCCTTTTTAGAATCATCTGGATCCAACTTAAAAAACTGCCAGACTCGGGAAGACCTAACATTTGTACAGGCACCTTGTGTCGTGTTGTTGTTCCGGGGAACGGTTGCCTGACTTCTGCCTGGAGCCACCACCCTGCTTCTTACTGCCTGTTGGGATGCTACGCCTCCCTCCCCCTGTGCACTGCTGTCCTCGCTCTGCATATCCTCCTGCCAGGTTGGGTCAGTTACTGGATCATCCACCACGTCGTCTTCCTCTTCCGCACCCTGCTCCTCCTCCTGACTTCCTGACAATTGTGTCTCATCATCGTCCACCCCTTGTTGAGACACGTTGCCAACTTCGTGAGAACGTGGCTGCTCAAATATTTGGCCATCTGTACATACGATCTCCTCATGACCCACTTCAACATGAGCTGGCGAGAGGCCAGAATGTGCGAATGGAAACGTGAACAGCTCTTCCGAGTGTCCAAGTGTGGGATCATTAATGTCCGAGGACGTGTACTCAGCCTTGTGGTAGGAAGGAGGATCAGGTTCTGAAATGTGCGGTGCAGTATCACGGCTACTGACACTTGACCGTGTGGAAGACAGAGTGTTTGTGGTGGTGCCAATCTGACTGGAAGCATTATCCGCTATCCAACTAACAACCTGTTGACACTGGTCTTGGTTCAAGAGCGGTGTACTGCTGCGGTCCCCAAGAATTTGGGACAGGACGTGCGAGCGACTAGATGTGGCCCTTTGTTGTGGCAAAATTAGAGCTTGCCCACGACCTCGGCCTCTGCCTGCACCACCATCACGTCCACTTCCTTGTTCCTTGCCAACGCCCTTGCGCATTTTGCAATGCTGTGCTGACGTGTATTCACTAGACTTGGGCGTTATATCAAAGTTTGTGCAAATTGTGCACCTGTACGCTGCCACCGACAGGCACACACGTGCGGTTTTTAAATGCAAGCACGGACGCACTAAGAACCTAACAGGTTTTAGGAGCAAAAATTAATGATGAGAACTCTGACACTATCAGCCACTGCTGACTGACGTGTATTATACACTACACTTGTGCGTTATATAATAGTTTGGTAAAAACGCACACAAGTGCACCTGTACGCTGCCACCGACAGGCACACACGTGCGGTTTTTAAATGCAAGCACGGACGCACTAAGAACCTAACAGGTTTTAGGAGCAAAAATTAATGACGAGAACTCTGACACTATCAGCCACTGCTGACTGACGTGTATTATACACTACACTTGTGCGTTATATAATAGTTTGGTAAAAACGCACACAAGTGCACCTGTACGCTGCCACCGACAGGCACACACGTGCGGTTTTTAAATGCAAGCACGGACGCACTAAGAACCTAACACAGGTTTTAGGAGCAAAAATTAATGACGAGAACTCTGACACTATCAGCCACTGCTGACTGACGTGTATTATACACTACACTTGTGCGTTATATAATAGTTTGGTAAAAACGCACACAAGTGCACCTGTACGCTGCCACCGACAGGCACACACGTGCGGTTTTTAAATGCAAGCACGGACGCACTAAGAACCTAACACAGGTTTTAGGAGCAAAAATTAATGACGAGAACTCTGACACTATCAGCCACTGCTGACTGACGTGTATTATACACTACACTTGTGCGTTATATAATAGTTTGGTAAAAACGCACACAAGTGCACCTGTACGCTGCCACCGACAGGCACACACGTGCGGTTTTTAAATGCAAGCACGGACGCACTAAGAACCTAACACAGGTTTTAGGAGCAAAAATTAATGACGAGAACTCTGACACTATCAGCCACTGCTGACTGACGTGTATTATACACTACACTTGTGCGTTATATAATAGTTTGGTAAAAACGCACACAAGTGCACCTGTACGCTGCCACCGACAGGCACACACGTGCGGTTTTTAAATGCAAGCACGGACGCACTAAGAACCTAACAGGTTTTAGGAGCGACAATTGCTGAGAAGTCTGACACTATCAGGACTGTTTTAGACTGTGTACACCAGCCCCAGATATGATGAAGGCTGGTATACGGTCACCACTAGGAATGGCTATATACCCTGCCTGCCTGCCTGCCTGCCTGCCTGTATACTGCTACAATAGTCCTGACAAGGACTCTTTTGGTCACTAGCCTGTATTCCAACCTGGCTATACCCTGCCTGTATACAGCAACAATAGTCCTGAGAAGGACTCTGCTACTGTACTCCGACCTGGCTATACCCTGCCTGCCTGTATACAACTAGAATAGTCCTGAGAAGGACTTTTGGTCACACTGTTTGCAGCCCTGCTACGGAAATAGCTATAAAGGGCCGCAAACCTTTCCCTGAAGCAGCGACCCTCTCCCTGCACTGACTGTCTGGATAGCTGTGAGCAGAGCACAGCGCGCCCGCCGGTATAAAGGCTCGGTCACGCTGTGCAGGCCGGCCAATCACTGCAATTCCACAACTAACAGGGCTGTGGCATTGCAGTGGTCTGCCAGCCAATCCCTGCATGAGGGCTGGCTCTCAAAAGAGCGCCAACATGCAGGGATGAAGACCACGAGTACAGCACGAGTATCGCGAGATTACTCGGTCCCCGTCGAGTAGACCGAGTACAGTGATACTCGTGCGAGTACCGAGTAGTAACAAGCATGCTCGCTCATCACTATTTATTAGTAAAATGGCTTACACTCCCCTTTTTTCCACTTTTTTCTTCACTACTTTTATAAAGAAATTTTTCCTTTCTTTATTCTTAATGCAATTTTATATAGCAACACCACCATTTTTTGCCACGAACATAATTTTTCTTGTCCGTCATCCCGTTCACCCTTACTGGAATAAATGGCGCTATAATAATAAATAATAATAATAATAATAATAATGGCTTACTTATAATTAGTTGGAGTGTGCAACGCAGGCAGATGCGCTCTGCAAATGTCTTGGCACTAGTGGGACTATAGCAAGGTCCAATAGCCACGTATAGGATGCCACTAGGTACACTGAGTGTTTGCTAGTATAATGGCTTACTTATAATTAGTTGGAGTGTGCAACGCAGGCAGATGCGCTCTGCAAATGTCTTGGCACTAGTGGGACTATAGCAAAGTCCAATAGCCACAGATAGGATGCCACTAGGTACACTGAGTGTTTGCTAGTATAATGGACCTGACATTACCTCTCTACTAACCAGAATCCCACAATGTCTGTCTGCTATTTCATCCTTCTTCTCTGTGCGATTCCTAAAACTTAACATGGACAAAACAGAATTCATTGTCTTTCCTCCTCCTCACTCATCTCCTCCAACAAGCCTTTCCATCAAACTCGATGGTTGCTTACTCTCCCCAGTCTCACAAGCTCGTTGCCTTGGAGTGACCCTCGACTCTGCTCTATCCTTCAAGCCACACATCCAAGCCCTCTTCACCTCATGCCGATTACAACTCAAAAACATCTCCCGGATCCGTGCTTTCCTTAACCAAGAATCAGCAAAAACATTAGTGCATGCCCTCATCATCTCCCGCCTCGACTACTGCAACCTCCTGCTCTCTGGCCTCCCTTCCAACACTCTTGCACCCCTCCAATCTATCCTAAACTCTGCGGCCCGCTTAATCCACCTCTCCCCTCGCTACTCCCCAGCCTCGCCACTCTGCCAATCCCTTCACTGGCTTCCCATCACCCAACGACTCCAGTTCAAAACACTAACCATGACATACAAAGCCATGCACAACCTGTCTCCTCCCTACATCTGTGACCTAGTCTCCCGGTACCTACCTGCACGCAACCTCAGATCCTCACAAGATCTCCTTCTCTGCTCCTCCCTTATCTCCTCTTCCCACAATCGCGTACAAGATTTCTCCCGTGCATCCCCCATACTTTGGAATGCTCTACCTCAGCACATCAGACTCTCCCCTACCGTGGAAAGCTTCAAGAGGAACCTCAAGACCCACCTCTTCCAATAAGCCTATAACCTACAACAGCCCTCAGTCCAGTAGACCACTGCTCAACCAGCTCTGTCCTCACCTATTGTACCATCACCCATTCCCTGTAGACTGTAAGCCCTCGCGGGCAGGGTCCTCTCTCCTCCTGTACCAGTCTGTTATGTACTGTTAATGATTGTTGTACGTATACCCTTTCACTTGTAAAGCGCCATGGAATAAATGGCGCTATAATAATAAATAATAATAATAATTATAATAATGGCTTACTTATAATTAGTTGGAGTGTGCAACGCAGGCAGATGCGCTCTGCAAATGTCTTGGCACTAGTGGGACTATAGCAAGGTCCAATAGCCACGTATAGGATGCCACTAGGTACACTGAGTGTTTGCTAGTATAATGGCTTACTTATAATTAGTTGGAGTGTGCAACGCATGCAGATGCGCTCTGCAAATGTCTTGGCACTAGTGGGACTATAGCAAGGTCCAATAGCCACGTATAGGATGCCACTAGGTACACTGAGTGTTTGCTAGTATAATGGCTTACTTATAATTAGTTGGAGTGTGCAACGCAGGCAGATGCGCTCTGCAAATGTCTTGGCACTAGTGGGACTATAGCAAAGTCCAATAGCCACAGATAGGATGCCACTAGGTACACTGAGTGTTTGCTAGTATAATGGCTTACTTATAATTAGTTGGAGTGTGCAACGCAGGCAGATGCGCTCTGCAAATGTCTTGGCACTAGTGGGACTATAGCAAAGTCCAATAGCCACGTATAGGATGCCACTAGGTACACTGAGTGTTTGCTAGTAAAATTGCTTAGTTTAAAAAAGTTGGAGTGTGCAATGCAGGCAGACGTGCTCTGCAAATGTCTTTGCACTAGTGGGACTATAACAAAGTCCAATAGCCACAGATAGGATGCCACTAGGTACACTGAGTGTTTGCTAGTATAATGGCTTACTTATAATTAGTTGGAGTGTGCAACGCAGGCAGATGCGCTCTGCAAATGTCTTGGCACTAGTGGGACTATAGCAAAGTCCAATAGCCACGTATAGGATGCCACTAGGTACACTGAGTGTTTGCTAGTATAATGGCTAAGTTAAAATTAGTTGGAGTGTGCAACGCAGGCAGATGCGCTCTGCAAATGTCTTGGCACTAGTGGGACTATAGCAAAGTCCAATAGCCACGTATAGGATGCCACTAGGTACACTGAGTGTTTGCTAGTAAAATTGCTTAGTTTAAAAAAGTTGGAGTGTGCAATGCAGGCAGACGTGCTCTGCAAATGTCTTTGCACTAGTGGGACTATAGCAAAGTCCAATAGCCACAGATAGGATGCCACTAGGTACACTGAGTGTTTGCTAGTATAATGGCTTAGTTATAATGAGTTGGAGTGTGCAGAGGACAGGAGGGTACAGTGGCAGGATTGTGGTGCTCTGGGTAGAGGAATGGAAGCCTGCCTTTCTATTCCCTCCTAATGGTGAAATGCAGGGAGGAAATCCCTGACCTTGGCTACACAGATGCTGTTGCTGTTTGCAGGACCTGTCACCTATGGCTCTCTGACCCTGCCGGTTTGAGTCCTTAAAAGGACTGCTATAAAGTGCTCTCCCTATGCTGTCTAACGCTGTGTATGCAGCGCATACAGCTGTATCGGCTATAGGACTCAGGAGGACGGAGCTGCGACAGTGATGTCTGACACCAAAGACGCAGAAGGCAGATAATGGCGTCCGTGAAGAAAATGTCCGGTTTTATAATGCAGGGACATGTGACATGCAGATCCTATCACACATGCCGTTGCTTCTCTGGCTCAAAGTCAACTTAGCTGTGTGTGTGTCTGTGATTGGCTGACATGCTGGCCCGCCCCACAAGACGCGCGCACTTAGGGAAGGAAGACAAGAAAAAAAAAAAAAAAATGGCGATCGCCATTATAGAAACAGCAGTGATCTGAAGGCGCTGTTCACGCACACTATACACTGAAATGTGATAATAGTTTGATTCACAGAGTGACTTACACTATTACAGCAGAAACCAAGCTATGATTTAGCTGTTTTTTGGCTGCTAGAACCGTTCTCGAACGTTTCTAGAACTATCGAGCTTTTGCAAAAAGCTCGAGTTCTAGTTCGATCTAGAACATGCCCCAAAATCACTCGAGCCTAGAACTGGAGAACCACGAACCACGAACCGCGCTCAACTCTATCCAGGAGCTTTGGTTCCCTGAGTTTCCAATAGCAAATGTCTAGAAAAAACTCTGTCCATTGGCACAACTCAGCAAGAAAACGAGAAGACCGAGAAGATATATTTCATTTATCTTAATGCCACCTTCTTAACAGCACTAAACCCTTCTATTATGTCCCTTAGCCTTTTGAGCTTATCCTCTGGTAAGCGGAAGACCATGCCTCTGGTATCGATCTCAGTGCCTAAAAACTGTATTATAGTAGCCAATCAGAATACAAAAGGATGCATAGGAAGCGTGACTTTATTTCAATATTTTAAAACAATCCAATAAAATGAAGAAAAGTCACTCATACAAGATCCACAGAAGTTGTATAATACATACATAAATCAAAACACTATAAGGCCTGTTTCACACGTCAGTGATTCTGGTACGTTTGTGCTTTTTTTTAAACATAACAGAATCACTGAGATACGCAGATCCATTATAATGAATGGGTCTGCTCACACATCAGTGATTTTTCACTGCACGTGTCTCCGTGCGGCGTACCCGCGTGTCCGTGATTGCTGCACGGAGACATGTCCATTTTTTTCTGGCATCACTGATAGGATGTCCATAAGGTGGCCGCAGAGCATAACAGAAAAAGGTGCCTATTGTGCACTGAAAAGACCCAATGTGATGCACCAGACATATAGAGTGGCATTTGCAGAGCGCATCTGCCTGCGTTGCACACTCCAACTAATTATAAGTAAGCCATTATACTAGCAAACACTCAGTGTACCTAGTGGCATCCTATACGTGGCTATTGGACCTTGCTATAGTCCCACTAGTGCCAAGACATTTGCAGAGCGCATCTGCCTGCGTTGCACACTCCAACTAATTATAAGTAAGCCATTATACTAGCAAACACTCAGTGTACCTAGTGGCATCCTATACGTGGCTATTGGACTTTGCTATAGTCCCACTAGTGCCAAGACATTTGCAGAGCGCATCTGCCTGCGTTGCACACTCCAACTAATTTTAACTTAACCATTATACTAGAAAACACTAAGTGTACCTAGTGGCATCCTATACGTGGCTATTGGACTTTGCTATAGTCCCACTAGTGCCAAGACATTTGCAGAGCGCATCTGCCTGCGTTTCACACTCCAACTAATTATAAGTAAGCCATTATACTAGCAAACACTCAGTGTACCTAGTGGCATCCTATACGTGGCTATTGGACCTTGCTATAGTCCCACTAGTGCCAAGACATTTGCAGAGCGCATCTGCCTGCGTTGCACACTCCAACTAATTATAAGTAAGCCATTATACTAGCAAACACTCAGTGTACCTAGTGGCATCCTATACGTGGCTATTGGACTTTGCTATAGTCCCACTAGTGCCAAGACATTTGCAGAGCGCATCTGCCTGCGTTGCACACTCCAACTAATTATAAGTAAGCCATTATACTAGCAAACACTCAGTGTACCTAGTGGCATCCTAAACGTGGCTATTGGACCTTGCTATAGTCCCACTAGTGCCAAGACATTTGCAGAGCGCATCTGCCTGCGTTGCACACTCCAACTAATTATAAGTAAGCCATTATACTAGCAAACACTCAGTGTACCTAGTGGCATCCTATCTGTGGCTATTGGACTTTGCTATAGTCCCACTAGTGCCAAGACATTTGCAGAGCGCATCTGCCTGCGTTGCACACTCCAACTAATTATAAGTAAGCCATTATACTAGCAAACACTCAGTGTACCTAGTGGCATCCTATACGTGGCTATTGGACTTTGCTATAGTCCCACTAGTGCCAAGACATTTGCAGAGCGCATCTGCCTGCATTGCACACTCCAACTAATTATAAGTAAGCCATTATACTAGCAAACACTCAGTGTACCTAGTGGCATCCTATACGTGGCTATTGGACTTTGCTATAGTCCCACTAGTGCCAAGACATTTGCAGAGCGCATCTGCCTGCGTTGCACACTCCAACTAATTATAAGTAAGCCATTATACTAGCAAACACTCAGTGTACCTAGTGGCATCCTATACGTGGCTATTGGACTTTGCTATAGTCCCACTAGTGCCAAGACATTTGCAGAGCGCATCTGCCTGCGTTGCACACTCCAACTAATTTTAACTTAGCCATTATACTAGCAAACACTCAGTGTACCTAGTGGCATCCTATACGTGGCTATTGGACTTTGCTATAGTCCCACTAGTGCAAAGACATTTGCAGAGCACGTCTGCCTGCATTGCACACTCCAACTTTTTTAAACTAAGCAATTTTACTAGCAAACACTCAGTGTACCTAGTGGCATCCTATACGTGGCTATTGGACTTTGCTATAGTCCCACTAGTGCCAAGACATTTGCAGAGCGCATCTGCCTGCGTTGCACACTCCAACTAATTATAAGTAAGCCATTATACTAGCAAACACTCAGTGTACCTAGTGGCATCCTATACGTGGCTATTGGACCTTGCTATAGTCCCACTAGTGCCAAGACATTTGCAGAGCGCATCTGCCTGCGTTGCACACTCCAACTAATTATAAGTAAGCCATTATACTAGCAAACACTCAGTGTACCTAGTGGCATCCTATACGTGGCTATTGGACTTTGCTATAGTCCCACTAGTGCCAAGACATTTGCAGAGCGCATCTGCCTGCGTTGCACACTCCAACTAATTATAAGTAAGCCATTATACTAGCAAACACTCAGTGTACCTAGTGGCATCCTATACGTGGCTATTGGACCTTGCTATAGTCCCACTAGTGCCAAGACATTTGCAGAGCGCATCTGCCTGCGTTGCACACTCCAACTAATTATAAGTAAGCCATTATACTAGCAAACACTCAGTGTACCTAGTGGCATCCTATCTGTGGCTATTGGACTTTGCTATAGTCCCACTAGTGCCAAGACATTTGCAGAGCGCATCTGCCTGCGTTGCACACTCCAACTAATTATAAGTAAGCCATTATACTAGCAAACACTCAGTGTACCTAGTGGCATCCTATACGTGGCTATTGGACTTTGCTATAGTCCCACTAGTGCCAAGACATTTGCAGAGCGCATCTGCCTGCGTTGCACACTCCAACTAATTATAAGTAAGCCATTATACTAGCAAACACTCAGTGTACCTAGTGGCATCCTATACGTGGCTATTGGACTTTGCTATAGTCCCACTAGTGCCAAGACATTTGCAGAGCGCATCTGCCTGCGTTGCACACTCCAACTAATTTTAACTTAGCCATTATACTAGCAAACACTCAGTGTACCTAGTGGCATCCTATACGTGGCTATTGGACTTTGCTATAGTCCCACTAGTGCCAAGACATTTGCAGAGCGCATCTGCCTGCGTTGCACACTCCAACTAATTATAAGTAAGCCATTATACTAGCAAACACTCAGTGTACCTAGTGGCATCCTATACGTGGCTATTGGACTTTGCTATAGTCCCACTAGTGCCAAGACATTTGCAGAGCGCATCTGCCTGCGTTGCACACTCCAACTAATTTTAACTTAGCCATTATACTAGCAAACACTCAGTGTACCTAGTGGCATCCTATACGTGGCTATTGGACTTTGCTATAGTCCCACTAGTGCAAAGACATTTGCAGAGCACGTCTGCCTGCATTGCACACTCCAACTTTTTTAAACTAAGCAATTTTACTAGCAAACACTCAGTGTACCTAGTGGCATCCTATACGTGGCTATTGGACTTTGCTATAGTCCCACTAGTGCCAAGACATTTGCAGAGCGCATCTGCCTGCGTTGCACACTCCAACTAATTATAAGTAAGCCATTATACTAGCAAACACTCAGTGTACCTAGTGGCATCCTATCTGTGGCTATTGGACTTTGCTATAGTCCCACTAGTGCCAAGACATTTGCAGAGCGCATCTGCCTGCGTTGCACACTCCAACTAATTATAAGTAAGCCATTATACTAGCAAACACTCAGTGTACCTAGTGGCATCCTATACGTGGCTATTGGACCTTGCTATAGTCCCACTAGTGCCAAGACATTTGCAGAGCGCATCTGCCTGCGTTGCACACTCCAACTATATATAAGTAAGCCATTATACTAGCAAACACTCAGTGTACCTAGTGGCATCCTATACGTGGCTATTGGACCTTGCTATAGTCCCACTAGTGCCAAGACATTTGCAGAGCGCATCTGCCTGCGTTGCACACTCCAACTAATTATAAGTAAGCCATTATTATTATTATTATTATTATTTATTATTATAGCGCCATTTATTCCATGGCGCTTTACAAGTGAAAGGGTATACGTACAACAATCATTAACAGTACATAACAGACTGGTACAGGAGGAGAGAGGACCCTGCCCGCGAGGGCTTACAGTCTACAGGGAATGGGTGATGGTACAATAGGTGAGGACAGAGCTGGTTGCGCAGTGGTCTACTGGACTGAGGGCTGTTGTAGGTTATAGGCTTGTTGGAAGAGGTGGGTCTTGAGGTTCCTCTTGAAGCTTTCCACGGTAGGGGAGAGTCTGATGTGCTGAGGTAGAGCATTCCAAAGTATGGGGGATGCACGGGAGAAATCTTGTACGCGATTGTGGGAAGAGGAGATAAGGGAGGAGCAGAGAAGGAGATCTTGTGAGGATCTGAGGTTGCGTGCAGGTAGGTACCGGGAGACTAGGTCACAGATGTAGGGAGGAGACAGGTTGTGCATGGCTTTGTATGTCATAGTTAGTGTTTTGAACTGGAGTCGTTGGGTGATGGGAAGCCAGTGAAGGGATTGGCAGAGTGGCGAGGCTGGGGAGTAGCGAGGGGAGAGGTGGATTAAGCGGGCCGCAGAGTTTAGGATAGATTGGAGGGGTGCAAGAGTGTTGGAAGGGAGGCCAGAGAGCAGGAGGTTGCAGTAGTCGAGGCGGGAGATGATGAGGGCATGCACTAATGTTTTTGCTGATTCTTGGTTAAGGAAAGCACGGATCCGGGAGATGTTTTTGAGTTGTAATCGGCATGAGGTGAAGAGGGCTTGGATGTGTGGCTTGAAGGATAGAGCAGAGTCGAGGGTCACTCCAAGGCAACGAGCTTGTGAGACTGGGGAGAGTAAGCAACCATCGAGTTTGATGGAAAGGCTTGTTGGAGGAGATGAGTGAGGAGGAGGAAAGACAATGAATTCTGTTTTGTCCATGTTAAGTTTTAGGAATCGCACAGAGAAGAAGGATGAAATAGCAGACAGACATTGTGGGATTCTGGTTAGTAGAGAGGTAATGTCAGGTCCATTATACTAGCAAACACTCAGTGTACCTAGTGGCATCCTATCTGTAGCTATTGGACTTTGCTATAGTCCCACTAGTGCCAAGACATTTGCAGAGCGCATCTGCCTGCGTTGCACACTCCAACTAATTATAAGTAAGCCATTATACTAGCAAACACTCAGTGTACCTAGTGGCATCCTATACGTGGCTATTGGACCTTGCTATAGTCCCACTAGTGCCAAGACATTTGCAGAGCGCATCTGCCTGCGTTGCACACTCCAACTAATTATAAGTAAGCCATTATACTAGCAAACACTCAGTGTACCTAGTGGCATCCTATACGTGGCTATTGGACTTTGCTATAGTCCCACTAGTGCCAAGACATTTGCAGAGCGCATCTGCCTGCGTTGCACACTCCAACTAATTATAAGTAAGCCATTATACTAGCAAACACTCAGTGTACCTAGTGGCATCCTATACGTGGCTATTGGACTTTGCTATAGTCCCACTAGTGCCAAGACATTTGCAGAGCGCATCTGCCTGCGTTGCACACTCCAACTAATTTTAACTTAGCCATTATACTAGCAAACACTCAGTGTACCTAGTGGCATCCTATACGTGGCTATTGGACTTTGCTATAGTCCCACTAGTGCCAAGACATTTGCAGAGCGCATCTGCCTGCGTTGCACACTCCAACTAATTATAAGTAAGCCATTATACTAGCAAACACTCAGTGTACCTAGTGGCATCCTATACGTGGCTATTGGACTTTGCTATAGTCCCACTAGTGCCAAGACATTTGCAGAGCGCATCTGCCTGCGTTGCACACTCCAACTAATTTTAACTTAGCCATTATACTAGCAAACACTCAGTGTACCTAGTGGCATCCTATACGTGGCTATTGGACTTTGCTATAGTCCCACTAGTGCAAAGACATTTGCAGAGCACGTCTGCCTGCATTGCACACTCCAACTTTTTTAACTAAGCAATTTTACTAGCAAACACTCAGTGTACCTAGTGGCATCCTATACGTGGCTATTGGACTTTGCTATAGTCCCACTAGTGCCAAGACATTTGCAGAGCGCATCTGCCTGCGTTGCACACTCCAACTAATTATAAGTAAGCCATTATACTAGCAAACACTCAGTGTACCTAGTGGCATCCTATCTGTGGCTATTGGACTTTGCTATAGTCCCACTAGTGCCAAGACATTTGCAGAGCGCATCTGCCTGCGTTGCACACTCCAACTAATTATAAGTAAGCCATTATTATAATTATTATTATTATTTATTATTATAGCGCCATTTATTCCATGGCGCTTTACAAGTGAAAGGGTATACGTACAACAATCATTAACAGTACATAACAGACTGGTACAGGAGGAGAGAGGACCCTGCCCGCGAGGGCTTACAGTCTACAGGGAATGGGTGATGGTACAATAGGTGAGGACAGAGCTGGTTGCGCAGTGGTCTACTGGACTGAGGGCTGTTGTAGGTTATAGGCTTGTTGGAAGAGGTGGGTCTTGAGGTTCCTCTTGAAGCTTTCCACGGTAGGGGAGAGTCTGATGTGCTGAGGTAGAGCATTCCAAAGTATGGGGGATGCACGGGAGAAATCTTGTACGCGATTGTGGGAAGAGGAGATAAGGGAGGAGCAGAGAAGGAGATCTTGTGAGGATCTGAGGTTGCGTGCAGGTAGGTACCGGGAGACTAGGTCACAGATGTAGGGAGGAGACAGGTTGTGCATGGCTTTGTATGTCATGGTTAGTGTTTTGAACTGGAGTCGTTGGGTGATGGGAAGCCAGTGAAGGGATTGGCAGAGTGGCGAGGCTGGGGAGTAGCGAGGGGAGAGGTGGATTAAGCGGGCCGCAGAGTTTAGGATAGATTGGAGGGGTGCAAGAGTGTTGGAAGGGAGGCCAGAGAGCAGGAGGTTGCAGTAGTCGAGGCGGGAGATGATGAGGGCATGCACTAATGTTTTTGCTGATTCTTGGTTAAGGAAAGCACGGATCCGGGAGATGTTTTTGAGTTGTAATCGGCATGAGGTGAAGAGGGCTTGGATGTGTGGCTTGAAGGATAGAGCAGAGTCGAGGGTCACTCCAAGGCAACGAGCTTGTGAGACTGGGGAGAGTAAGCAACCATCGAGTTTGATGGAAAGGCTTGTTGGAGGAGATGAGTGAGGAGGAGGAAAGACAATGAATTCTGTTTTGTCCATGTTAAGTTTTAGGAATCGCACAGAGAAGAAGGATGAAATAGCAGACAGACATTGTGGGATTCTGGTTAGTAGAGAGGTAATGTCAGGTCCATTATACTAGCAAACACTCAGTGTACCTAGTGGCATCCTATCTGTGGCTATTGGACTTTGCTATAGTCCCACTAGTGCCAAGACATTTGCAGAGCGCATCTGCCTGCGTTGCACACTCCAACTAATTATAAGTAAGCCATTATACTAGCAAACACTCAGTGTACCTAGTGGCATCCTATACGTGGCTATTGGACCTTGCTATAGTCCCACTAGTGCCAAGACATTTGCAGAGCGCATCTGCCTGCGTTGCACACTCCAACTAATTATAAGTAAGCCATTATTATTATTATTATTATTATTTATTATTATAGCGCCATTTATTCCAGTAAGGGTGAACGGGATGACGGACAAGAAAAATTATGTTCGTGGCAAAAAATGGTGGTGTTGCTATATAAAATTGCATTAAGAATAAAGAAAGGAAAAATTTCTTTATAAAAGTAGTGAAGAAAAAAGTGGAAAAAAGGGGAGTGTAAGCCATTTTACTAATAAATAGTGATGAGCGAGCATGCTTGTTACTACTCGGTACTCGCACGAGTATCACTGTACTCGGTCTACTCGACGGGGACCGAGTAATCTCGCGATACTCGTGCTGTACTCGTGGTCTTCATCCCTGCCTGTTGGCGCTCTTTTGAGAGCCAGCCCTCATGCAGGGATTGGCTGGCAGACCACTGCAATGCCACAGCCCTGTTAGTTGTGGAATTGCAGTGATTGGCCGGCCTGCACAGCGTGACCGAGCCTTTATACCGGCGGGCGCGCTGTGCTCTGCTCACAGCTATCCAGACAGTCAGTGCAGGGAGAGGGTCGCTGCTTCAGGGAAAGGTTTGCGGCCCTTTATAGCTATTTCCGTAGCAGGGCTGCAAACAGTGTGACCAAAAGTCCTTCTCAGGACTATTCTAGTTGTATACAGGCAGGCAGGGTATAGCCAGGTCGGAGTACAGTAGCAGAGTCCTTCTCAGGACTATTGTTGCTGTATACAGGCAGGGTATAGCCAGGTTGGAATACAGGCTAGTGACCAAAAGAGTCCTTGTCAGGACTATTGTAGCAGTATACAGGCAGGCAGGCAGGCAGGCAGGCAGGGTATATAGCCATTCCTAGTGGTGACCGTATACCAGCCTTCATCATATCTGGGGCTGGTGTACACAGTCTAAAACAGTCCTGATAGTGTCAGACTTCTCAGCAATTGTCGCTCCTAAAACCTGTTAGGTTCTTAGTGCGTCCGTGCTTGCATTTAAAAACCGCACGTGTGTGCCTGTCGGTGGCAGCGTACAGGTGCACTTGTGTGCGTTTTTACCAAACTATTATATAACGCACAAGTGTAGTGTATAATACACGTCAGTCAGCAGTGGCTGATAGTGTCAGAGTTCTCGTCATTAATTTTTGCTCCTAAAACCTGTGTTAGGTTCTTAGTGCGTCCGTGCTTGCATTTAAAAACCGCACGTGTGTGCCTGTCGGTGGCAGCGTACAGGTGCACTTGTGTGCGTTTTTACCAAACTATTATATAACGCACAAGTGTAGTGTATAATACACGTCAGTCAGCAGTGGCTGATAGTGTCAGAGTTCTCGTCATTAATTTTTGCTCCTAAAACCTGTGTTAGGTTCTTAGTGCGTCCGTGCTTGCATTTAAAAACCGCACGTGTGTGCCTGTCGGTGGCAGCGTACAGGTGCACTTGTGTGCGTTTTTACCAAACTATTATATAACGCACAAGTGTAGTGTATAATACACGTCAGTCAGCAGTGGCTGATAGTGTCAGAGTTCTCGTCATTAATTTTTGCTCCTAAAACCTGTGTTAGGTTCTTAGTGCGTCCGTGCTTGCATTTAAAAACCGCACGTGTGTGCCTGTCGGTGGCAGCGTACAGGTGCACTTGTGTGCGTTTTTACCAAACTATTATATAACGCACAAGTGTAGTGTATAATACACGTCAGTCAGCAGTGGCTGATAGTGTCAGAGTTCTCGTCATTAATTTTTGCTCCTAAAACCTGTTAGGTTCTTAGTGCGTCCGTGCTTGCATTTAAAAACCGCACGTGTGTGCCTGTCGGTGGCAGCGTACAGGTGCACTTGTGTGCGTTTTTACCAAACTATTATATAACGCACAAGTGTAGTGTATAATACACGTCAGTCAGCAGTGGCTGATAGTGTCAGAGTTCTCATCATTAATTTTTGCTCCTAAAACCTGTTAGGTTCTTAGTGCGTCCGTGCTTGCATTTAAAAACCGCACGTGTGTGCCTGTCGGTGGCAGCGTACAGGTGCACAATTTGCACAAACTTTGATATAACGCCCAAGTCTAGTGAATACACGTCAGCACAGCATTGCAAAATGCGCAAGGGCGTTGGCAAGGAACAAGGAAGTGGACGTGATGGTGGTGCAGGCAGAGGCCGAGGTCGTGGGCAAGCTCTAATTTTGCCACAACAAAGGGCCACATCTAGTCGCTCGCACGTCCTGTCCCAAATTCTTGGGGACCGCAGCAGTACACCGCTCTTGAACCAAGACCAGTGTCAACAGGTTGTTAGTTGGATAGCGGATAATGCTTCCAGTCAGATTGGCACCACCACAAACACTCTGTCTTCCACACGGTCAAGTGTCAGTAGCCGTGATACTGCACCGCACATTTCAGAACCTGATCCTCCTTCCTACCACAAGGCTGAGTACACGTCCTCGGACATTAATGATCCCACACTTGGACACTCGGAAGAGCTGTTCACGTTTCCATTCGCACATTCTGGCCTCTCGCCAGCTCATGTTGAAGTGGGTCATGAGGAGATCGTATGTACAGATGGCCAAATATTTGAGCAGCCACGTTCTCACGAAGTTGGCAACGTGTCTCAACAAGGGGTGGACGATGATGAGACACAATTGTCAGGAAGTCAGGAGGAGGAGCAGGGTGCGGAAGAGGAAGACGACGTGGTGGATGATCCAGTAACTGACCCAACCTGGCAGGAGGATATGCAGAGCGAGGACAGCAGTGCACAGGGGGAGGGAGGCGTAGCATCCCAACAGGCAGTAAGAAGCAGGGTGGTGGCTCCAGGCAGAAGTCAGGCAACCGTTCCCCGGAACAACAACACGACACAAGGTGCCTGTACAAATGTTAGGTCTTCCCGAGTCTGGCAGTTTTTTAAGTTGGATCCAGATGATTCTAAAAAGGCCATTTGCAACACCTGCCGTGCCAGCATCAGCAGGGGTACCAAAACTAGCAGCCTGACCACCACCAGCATGATCAGGCACATGTCAGCCAAGCACCCGACTTTGTGGGAAGTACAACAGAGTCGAGGAGCAGTGCTTGCTAATGTCACTGCTACGTCTTCGCTGGTTGTGCATGCGAGCCAATCCCTTGTCCATGCTGCCTGCGAACAAGCCTCCTCCGGTCCTGCACCTGCAGTTGCCTACTCAGAAATAACACCATCATCAAGCACGTCCTTGTCCCAGCGCAGCGTTCAGTTATCAATTCAGCAAACCTTTGAACGCAGGCGCAAATACACTGCCAACACCCCACATGCCACAGTTCTAAATGCTAACATTTCGCGACTGCTTGCGCTGGAAATGTTGCCTTTTAGGCTGGTGGAGACAGAAGCATTCCGCGACCTGATGGCGGCAGCTGTCCCACGTTACTCGGTCCCCAGCCGCCACTATTTCTCCCGGTGTGCCGTCCCCGCGTTGCATAACCACGTGTCACAAAACATCACACGTGCCCTGAACAACGCTGTTTCACCCAAAGTCCACCTAACCACAGACACATGGTGACGATTATCTCGAGAGTGCAAAGTAGCCAAATGAAACTTTTACTGGATTTCCACTTACTTTATCAAATCTCATCTCCACCACAGTTTGCATCTGTTATAGTTTTGGAGAAAATTGTGGTCATTTCATTTTTGCGCGAATGTGTTCAGATTCCTTTTTTATTGCCCTGCCTAAGGGCTATACTATAATACACCCACTTCCTGACAATGGACACTTCAGGTTTACAGGCCCTCATGCATGTCTCTATCCAGGGACAACGTGGAGCCTCCCAATTATTGGCTGCCCTGCCAAAGGGCTATACTACAAAAGACCCACTTCCTTCAATGGGCACTTCAGGTTTACAGGCCCTCATGCACGTCTCTATCCAGGGACAACGTGGAGCCTCCCAATTTTTGGCTGCCCTGCCAAAGGGCTATACTACAAAAGACCAACTTCCTTCCAATGGGCACTTCAGGTTTACAGGCCCTCATGCACGTCTCTATCCAGGGACAACGTGGAGCCTCCCAATTTTTGGCTGCCCTGCCTAAGGGCTATACTACAATAGACCCACTTCCTTACAATGGGCACTTCAGGTTTACAGGCCATCATGCACGTCTGTATGCAGGGGCATTGGTGAACCTCACAATTTTGGACTGCCCTGGCAAAGGAAAATACTACAAAGACTCAGTTCCTCAAAATGGGCACATTAGACTCAGAGGCCTTTATGTACGTCTCTTCTCAGGGACATCGGAGTGCCACACAATGTTTTACGTAAAATCTTTCATGTATTGATCTCAAAAAGTAACATACATTAGCTCTATCTCACTATTGGGTATGTGCCCTTAACATTTCCGCTATGAAAAATCATTTTGGTGTCATTTTGGAAGGTTTTCTGGTGAGTCCGTAAAAATGGCGTAAAACGCGGACAAAATTATTCACAGCTGTGACTTTTGAGTGATAAATGCTTCAAGGGGTCTTCCCCATGCTGTTGCCATGTCATTTGAGCACTCTTCGGAGACTTTTGTGCCATTTTTAGGGTTTCTACATGCTGCCGGTGGTCATTTCACAAAAATACTCGGGTCTCCCATAGGATAACATTGGGCTCGGTGCTCGGGCCGAGTACACGAGTATCTTGGGAGGCTCGGCCCGAGCTTCGAGCACCCGAGTTTTTTAGTACTCGCTCATCACTACTAATAAACCTAAAAAATAAAAATAAATTGAATAAAAATCATGAATGTTGTGTTATAACAGGAAATTCGGTGTAAGAATGAATATCCGGGATGAGAGTTCAGCGAATGAGTTATAGAAATTGTTACAAAAAGGAGTGTGTACGGTTTATGCGTAAATTTTCAGAATGCGTACATGAAAATTATATGTATGTGAGAATGTCCCCCATGCTTTGTAAAAAGTTATTTATGAAAATGTAAATAAGATATATAAAAATGCCTAATTATTTATAATTTATGAGAAAGATATATATGTATGGAAGAATGTTATAAGGTGTCCAAGAACCATAAAGAAAAAGGGTGCATATATAATGTTAGAGGTCTAGAGTTCCACCAGGCTATATCACCCCTAAAGAAATAGAAAGAAGACCTTACTACCTGTGTACCCCAAAAAAAGCTATATTTCTTAGCCAGGATTATGGTGGAGATATGCACAAGTGAAATAAGAATATAAAGTAATACAATAAGATTATAAAACCAATATGTGTGTAATACTATTGTATGTTTTGAGGATTTCGATAGCGTTAGGGCAATGACAACCAGAGACGAGTTTGTGGTACAAGATGTTTATAATATGTAACCACGGTAGATACACAGCGGAAATACACAAAACACATGAAAATACCTTTCTGAAACGGAGCGAAGGGGATTCCCGGGGCCACGCACCGGACTCCCCCAGGGAGACCACCAGAGCGAACCCCTATACAGGGACTGTCCGGCAATCAACCCCGGAAGGCCTAAATGCGCCGCAGCCGGGACACAAGGGGCAAGTGGTAAAGTCCAGAAGTGTCCGTACGGGATGAAAGTCCAGAATGGTTATGAGCCGGAAGAAACCGGGCAGACGTGCTGACCAAAGACGGCAGACGGAGTCCGGGCACAGCTTGAAGAAACCGGGTATGGTCCAGAGTCGGTCGGTAGACTTTCAGGAGGATCCAAAGGTAATCAAGAAGTAGCAGCAGCAGCAAAGCAGGAGCACACAGCAAGCCGTATACTCAGGCACTGGACTAGGCTTAGAGGCGGCCTTTTAAGCAGCTGGACAGGAAGTAGGGCAACAGAACATAAAACTCCATGTTAACCGAGGGCAAGCTCATGCAAAAAAGAGAACTGGAAAACCCGGAAACCTGACATTACTCCCCCCCCCAGAAACGGCCTCAGGACGGGTCAGGGCCTGGCTTGTCCGGGTACCGTCGATGAAACTGAGCGATCTTCCGGGGAGCTCGAATGTTACCCACCGGTTCCCAGGAATCGTCCTCGGGGGCGTACCCCTGCCAACGTACCAGATACTGAAGCCGACGACGATGGAGCCGGGAGTCAATAATGTCCTCAACCACGAACTGCTCCTCGCCGTCGACCATCACAGGCGGAGGAGGAGGCACGACACGACCATGAAACGTATTGGGAGAGACGGATTTGAGGAGAGAAACATGAAAGACCGGGTGTACCTTGAGATGGTGCGGTAACCGCAGCCGACAGGCCACAGGGCTCACGATCCCGGTGATCTTAAATGGACCGATGAATTTTTGTCCCAGCTTCTGCGAAGGGACACCCAATCTCAGGTTCTTGGTGGACAACCATACAGAGTCCCCTACCTTATACATGGGTGCCGGTTTCCGGTGAGTGTCTGCCGACCTCTTGTAACGCTCCTGGGCCGTAGCCACACTGTCCTTTAGAACCTCCAGATTTTGTCGAAGCTCTGTCAATCTGTCCTCCACCGCAGGCACTGAGACCGCAACCGGTGACCTAGGCAAAATAGTCGGATGGTAACCCAAGTTAGCAAAAAAGGGCGTTACCTTAGTGGAGCTGCTCTGAGTGTTGTTATACGAGAACTCCGCCAACGGAAGCATCTTCAACCAATCGTCCTGCAGATGGCTGACATAACATCGAAGGTATTGTTCCAGGGTTTGATTGGTCCGTTCGGTTTGCCCATTTGTCTGAGGATGGTATGCAGAAGACAAACAGACATCAATCTGGAGTGCCGTACAAAACCCCTTCCAGAACCTAGACGTGAACTGCACGCCCCGGTCAGAGATGATCTCGTCTGGTACCCCATGCAATCGGAATACGTTCTGGATAACCAAATCCACTGTCTCTGCGGCTGAGGGAAGACCGGCACACGGAATAAAGTGAGCAGCTTTAGTCAACCGATCCACCACCACTAAAATGGTATTGTGACCGTCTGAGACGGGCAACTCCACAATAAAATCCATTGAGATAGACCCCCAAGGGCGAGATGGCACGGGTAACGGTTGGAGGAGTCCTGTAGGAGCCACACGAGGGACCTTGCACCGGGCACAAACCACACATGAGTGGACATAGTCCTTTACGTCCTTTAAACAGGTAGGCCACCAGAAGAAACGGTTCAGAAATTCCTGCGTCTTCTGTACCCCCCTATGACCAGCCAACACGGAGTCATGGACCAACTTGAGAACCCGAAGTCTTACGGCCTCCGGGACATAAATGCGTCGCTCTCTCAACCACACACCATTCCGAAGAACAAGAGTTACATCATTCGGGGGGGCAGCAAGAAATACGTCACCATCATAGGCCAGCTTGATGTCCTTCCACAAGTCCTGGTCCTGGATTACTCCAACGAAATTGGCATCCGATAACACGGTCTGAGACGGGGTTCCAGGCACGGAGTCCACGGCGTGGATTCGGGACAAGGCATCGGCTTTCCCATTACGTGAACCTGGACGGTATGTAACGACAAAATTGAACTGGTTAAGGAATAGGCTCCAACGGGCTTGCCGTGGAGACAGGCACCTGGCAGACTTAAGAAACTCCAGATTACGAGGATCTGTGAGTACTATCACTTGCTGCGCGGCTCCCTGTAAGTGGTGTCTCCATTCCTTGAAGGCGGAAATAATCGCTAACAATTCTTTGTCCGCAATGTCATAGTTCCTTTCTGCAGGGGACAACCGGCGGGAAAAGAAAGCACACGGATGTAAGAGACTCTTGTCCCCAGTCCTTTGAGAAAGGATGGCCCCTAATGCGTAGTCGGAAGCGTCGACTTCCACGATAAAGGGAAGTGCGGGATTCGGATGTACCAATATAGGCGCTGAGGTAAAACAGACCTTGAGACGATGGAAGGCTTCCTGGGCCTGGGCGGACCACACAAACTTCTGTCCTTTCTTGGTTAACAGAGTGATGGGACGAACGATTTCTGAAAAATTACGGATAAAACGTCGGTAAAAGTTGGCAAAACCGACAAAGCGTTGTACCTCTTTGATGTTTCCCGGTTCCGGCCAGTCTAGAATCGCTTGTATTTTGCCAGACTCCATGTTCAGTCCCTGAGGAGAGATGACATAACCTAAGAATTGTATCTGTGAGCAATGGAATTCGCATTTCTCCAGTTTGATGTACAGGTGGTTTTCCCTCAGCCGGGTAAGTACGGTCTTGACGTGCTCCTGGTGTTCCTGTAGGGAATCAGAAAAGATTAGGATATCGTCCAGATAAATCACCATGAATTGGTCCATGATATCCCTAAAAATATCGTTAACTAGATGTTGGAAAGCCGCGGGAGCGTTACAAAGTCCAAAAGGCATCACTAGGTACTCAAAATGTCCATACCGACATCGGAACGCGGTCTTCCACTCGTCTCCGGGACGTATGCGGAGTAGATTGTATGCCCCACGGAGGTCCAATTTGGTGAATATTTTTGCCTGTTGGACCCTCTCCAATAGCTCAGGAATCAATGGTAACGGATACCGGTTCCGGATGGTTATTTTATTCAGTTCCCGGTAGTCAATACAGGGTCTTAGAGTCCCCTCTTTCTTTTTCACAAAAAAGATGGGTGCCCCTGCTGGTGAGGTAGACGGACGAATAAATCCCTTCGCCAGACTTTCATCAATGTAGTTTTTTAGTGCTTCTAGCTCAGGTGCCGCCAACGGGTAGACATGACCAAACGGGATCTCCGCCCCTGGGAGTAAGTCTATGGGGCAATCATACGGTCTATGCGGGGGAAGCCGATCGGCTTTTCTTTTGTCGCATATGTCCGCAAAGTCGTTATACACCGGGGGTAGAACAGGTACCTGTACAGTGCCCTCCGCATTCGGCGTTACTGGAACCGGAACAGTTGGACTAATGGTCGGAATACTCTGCGGTGGGAAGGATATTTCCTTAGTTTCCCAATCGATGACCGGATTTGTAGACCGTAGCCACGGAATACCTAAAATAATCGGAAAATGAGGAGAAGAAATTAGCATGAAAACAAGGGTCTCCTGCTGACCTGGCTTCATGACGCACTCTAGCGGTACGGTTTCCCGATCAACTGGTCCAGAGATTAACGGAGATCCGTCTACCGTCTCCATGGTAACCGGTGAGGCTCTTTGCTGAGTCCGGATACCGTGTTTCCTGGCAAAAGAGGAGTCCATGAAATTTCCCCCTGCCCCAGAATCTATCATTGCAGAGGTAGGTATTAGCTGTCCCTCCCACCGGATCTGAATGGGGAGCGAGCAATGGGTATATTTCCCTTCCGAGTCCTTCGGTGAGGTTGACATTACAGTCAAGGGAAATACCGCATCCAAGTGTCCACTTGCCTCAGAGATATCGGACTCTGCGTCCGTGTTGTCACACTCTGCCATGGCTGCCAATACCTTATTTGGGCGATTCGGACGTTTCGGGCAGTCGATCAAGAAATGGTCTGATTGACCGCAATAGAAACACAGACGCTCACGGAGCCGGTGTTCGCGACGTTCATTGGTCTCTCGCTTTTGCAGAGAGTCCACTTGCATAGGAACGTCCTCGGCCTCCCGTGGCGTCCTGAGAGCGGGTTCTCTGGAAGGAAATGCAAAGTTGTTTACACGGTTTACAGCTGCCCATTTTTCCTGTCTACGTTCCGTCAAGCGGGTATCAATACGCACACAGTGCTGGAGAAACAGTTCAAAATCCCCTGGAGATTCAGAACGAGCTAACTCGTCCTTGATGGTACCGGACAACCCCTTTCTGAAAACAGACAATAATGCATTGTTTCCCCAGTCGGTGTCTACCACTAACCTCTTGAACTCAGTGGCATATTCAACTACAGAACGCTTTCCCTGACGTAAGGAAAGGAGAGCCGATTCAGCGGTAGCACGGCGATTCGGATCATCAAACATCTGCGCCATTGCGGTCAGAAAATCATCTAGGTGATTTAAACGGATGTCCCGGTTCTCTATCATAGGATTAGCCCAAGCCAGTGCTTGTGAGGTTAATAACATAATTATACATAACACTTTGGACCGGTCAGAACGGTAATAATCAGCATGTACATCAAAAAACAGTATACATTGGTTCACAAATCCACGAAACTGACTACGGTCACCATTGAAACGGAATGGGGGTAACCTAGGCATACCGGCAGCTGATACGGACGTAGTGGGGCCGGCTTCCTGAGCCTCCACTCTGACTTGCAAGTCCTGTATAGCCGGACCCAGTACCTGGTGATCATGGCCCAGCTGTGCCTCCATATCTCTAAGTTTAGTCTGCACCACCTCCATCTCCTGCTGCAAGGAGTTAATCATAGAAAAGAGCTGATCTACTCCTCGTGTCTCAGTCATTGCCCCAGTGAAATCCTCTTGTGGCCTGAGTATAATGTAATACTATTGTATGTTTTGAGGATTTCGATAGCGTTAGGGCAATGACAGCCAGAGACGAGTTTGTGGTACAAGATGTTTATGATATGTAACCATGGTAGATACACAACGGAAATACACAGTATAACAAACACATGAAAATACCTTTCTGAAACGGAGCGAAGGGGATTCCCGGGGCCACGCACCAGACTCCCCCAGGGAGACCACCAGAGCGAACCCCTATACAGGGACTGTCCGGCAATCAACCCCGGAAGGCCTAAATGCGCCGCAGCCGGGACACAAGGGGCAAGCGGTAAAGTCCAGAAGTGTCCGTACGGGATGAAAGTCCAGAATGGTTATGAACCGGAAGAAACCGGGCAGACGTGCTGACCAAAGACGGCAGACGGAGTCCGGGCACAGTTTGAAGAAACCGGGTGTGGTCCAGAGTCGGTCGGTAGATTTTCAGGAGGATCCAAAGGTAATCAAGTAGCAGCAGCAGCAAAGCAGGAGCACACAGCAAGCAGTATACTCAGGCACTGGACTAGGCTTAGAGGCGGCCTTTTAAGCAGCTGGACAGGAAGTAGGGCAACAGAACATAAAACTCCATGTTAACCGAGGGCAAGCTCTTTCAAAAGAGGACTGGAAAACCCGGAAACCTGACAATGTGTGCATTCATGCACCACCCGGTACGCTACCCTTGCCAAATTGCTCACTCTAGATCCCCACACGATCCATGAAGCCGTTCCCCCGGTCACACCGCCTGCTGCCGGTTCCCACTCATCCCTGGGGGAGTTAGGCGAGTGGTATCGAGAGCTACATGTCGGCACTGATGATACCCCCATACACCACAAGGAAGGGGTATACCGGGTGGTACAGGAGTATGAGCGGGTTTTTAGCAAGCACCCTCTAGATTTTGGGCAGATTAAAGGGGTTCAACACCACATCCCTACCGGTACACACTCCCCTATTAAAGAGAGATACAGGCCTATTCCCCCTGCCCACTACCAATGCGCCAAAGACATGTTGAGGAACATGAAGGAGGCAGGGGTTATTAGGGACAGCTGTAGTCCCTGGGCCGCTCCGTTGGTGCTGGTTAAGAAGAAGGATGGCACCATGCGGATGTGTGTGGATTACCGGAAGATTAACCAGATAACGCATAAGGATGCTTACCCTCTGCCCCGCATCAAAGAGTCCCTGGCCTCGCTGAGAACCGCTAACTACTTCTCCACCCTTGACCTCACCAGCGGGTACTGGCAGGTGGCCGTGGCACCGGAAGACCGAGAGAAGACTGCCTATGGGACCGTTTTGCTGTACTTGGATGATGTGATTGTGTACTCACAGACGTATGAAGCCCACCTGGAGCACCTAGCCGAGGTGTTCGCGTCCCTTGCCAAGTATGGGATGAAGTTGAAGCCCTCAAAGTGTCATCTGCTGAAACCCAGAGTGCAGTACCTAGGACATGTGGTTGGTGCGGAAGGTGTCGCCCCCAACCCCGAGAAGATCACCGCCATCCAAGACTGGCCGAGACCGACCACAGTGAGGGAAGTGAGGCAGTTTCTGGGCCTGGTGGGATATTACCGTCGCTTCATTAAGGGGTACACAAAGATGGCTGCCCCCATGCAAGACCTCCTCGTAGGACAGACCAAGGGTGGTAGATCCCTAGTAGCCCCATTGGTGTGGGAAGAAAAGCATGAGGAATCCTTCCGCCAGCTGAGAACAGCCCTGACCGGAGAGGAAATCCTAGCGTACCCTGACTACAGCCGCCCATTCATCCTCTACACCGACGCCAGCAATGTGGGCTTGGGGGCTGTTCTATCCCAGGTCCAAGACAGAAGGGAAAAGGTAATAGCTTATGCTAGCCGAAAACTCCGACCGACTGAGAGGAACCCTGAGAACTACATCTCCTTCAAGCTTGAGCTCTTGGCACTGGTGTGGGCTATCACCGAGCGGTTCCGCCATTACCTGGCAGCAGCCAAGTTCACCGCGTACACAGACAATAACCTGCTGACCCATCTAGATACGGCCAAGCTGGGCGCGTTGGAGCAGCGGTGGGTGACCAGGTTAGCCAACTACGATTTCACCATCAAGTACCGGGCCGGCCGTACCAACGTCAATGCCAATGCACTCTCCCGGATGCCCCACCTGTCGGAAGAGGGGCCAGAGGATGATGACCTCGAAGAGATCGAGTTGCCTGCATTTCACCGGCCATTCACTGAGAAGGTGCACGTCTACCAACAACGGGTGAACCTGGATCCGCTGCCCCGACAGGACTGGCAGGAAGCTCAGGACCAGGCACCTGCTGTCCGCCTGGTCAAGACTCTAGTGGAACAGGGTTCTGCTGGGATAGACCCTGCTGCCCCTGCCGAAGCCCAACGTCTGTGGCAAGAATGGACCCGGCTATACCAACACCAGGGGAAGTTGTATCGCGAGCTGATTAATCCAAAGACTCACGAGAAGATCCGCCAGCTGGTGATTCCCCAGGCTAACGTGCCCACCGTCCTGCAAGCATACCATGATGGTGCAGTGCACTTCGGGTGGAAGAAGCTAGAGATGTTGTTAAGAGAGCGGTTCTATTGGAGTGGAATGCGGGAATCTGTGGAGGCCTGGTGCCGAGAATGTGGCCCTTGCGCATTGAGAAGGAAGGACGAGGCCAGCCAGAAGGCACCCCTACACCCGATCATTACACACCAACCGCTGGAGCTGGTTGCCCTTGACCATGTAAAGCTCACCCCCAGCCGAAGTGGGTACACCTACGCTCTGACCATCGTAGACCACTACTCGAGGTTCCTGGTGGTTGTCCCAGTTAAGGACTTAACCGGCCGCACCGCTGCTAAGGCTTTCCAGGCTTATTTCTGTTGACCGCATTGGTACCCGGAGAGGGTGCTTACCGACCAGGGTCCGGCCTTTGAAGCAGAGGTATTCCAGGAATTCTGCCAGTTGTACGGCTGCAAGAAAATCCGGACCACGCCTTACCACGCCCAAACCAATGGCATTTGTGAAAAGATGAACCACTTGGTCCTGGGCCTCCTCAAGACGTTACCACTGGAAGAGCGGAACCTGTGGCTGGAGAATCTACCTGACCTGGTCGATATGTACAACAACATCCCTTCCAGCTCTACGAAATGCACTCCAGCATACCTGATGAGAGCTCGTCCCGGCCGGCTACCAGTGGATCTGGAAATGGGCTTGGAAGCTTCAGAAGCACTCCTGTCGACAGCTGAATGGGACACTCGGCGGAGGACACAGTACCGACAGGTCCAGGAGTATGTTGAAAAGAACTTGTGCCGGAGTCGGGGACAACAGGAGCAGTGCTTCAACAAGAAGGCGCCTGCCGGTTCCTTCCAACCTGGGGATGTAGTGCTGAAGCGGAAAAGAAGGGCCCACAAGCTGGATGATCAATGGGAAAAAACCCCGTATGTAGTCCAGCCCACAGGATGGGAGAATGGGAAGGCCTACCAGATCAGCCGTGACCAGGGGGGGACTTTGGCCACGGTTTCCCGAGACCACCTGAAGAAGTGCCCACCAGCATTGAGAGTAGCGGATGAGGCTCCAGTTCCCAGTCCAGTGGAGAAGGAAAAAGAGGTAATCCACACCATGATGGGTGATTTTCCAGCAGACTGGCCTACACAGAACGGTGCGGTGATCCTTCCAGTGATACTGTTCCCACAACCCGTGGATGAAGAAATGATGGAAACGGTTAACCGCGAGCCAGTGCCCAGGGATGTACCTGTACCCAGCTCCCCTACGCCTCCGCCTGCCCCACATGATAGCAGGGAGGAGGAACTGACTGTTCCCTCTGCCCCACTGCCTGTCACCACTGACACCGGATCCCGAAGGTCCACTCGCCCCAACCTAGGTAGACCCCCACTTAGGTACAGGGAAACTACTCTTTAAAAGGGGGGGGCTTTATGTGTTGAGTGTACCAGTTTGAAAGTTTTAAATGATAAGTAAAGATGATCAACCAAAGAAGTTTACCTGATTGAACCGTGATTAAACCGGCCGTTGCCGGCAACTGTTGTCCCCGTAGGGACTGTGCAACCATTGCGTAAGGAACTGCTTACGGACAAGCCCGAGAACTTGCAGGGCAACCACAAACTTAGTGCAATGTAAATAAAAATGTTTGTTGGCTTGACACCGTTACCGCCTCCGGAGAGGCTGATTTGGGAGGATGGGCCTGGAGGAAAGGGATGGCCTAGGCCCGCCACTACCGTAACCGGTGGCGATCCTCCGGGGGTTCAGGGGTCCCCTTGGACGTGGGCCCCCTGAAAGAGACAGAACCCGCTCGGGCAACTTGGTGCTGGACTGGGGTCAAGGGGTGCTGCCCGCTTCTTAGGGGCAGCATCAGGGCCAGGTTGTTTGGGTGGGAGAAGAGCGGAAGCTGTACCGTTGTAAAATGTTTATGATGCTTTTACATGTTTTACCGTTTTATTCTTTTTCAGTTGTGAAAATAAAACCGGTGATGGACGGGCAGCCCGCGGACGGTCTGCATTTTACTATAGGGGAATGTGGCGCCCTGGACAAGCCAGGTCGTCACAGGTACTACACCAACACGCTCTACACT
Source organism: Anomaloglossus baeobatrachus (assembly GCF_048569485.1). NCBI lineage: Eukaryota > Metazoa > Chordata > Amphibia > Anura > Aromobatidae > Anomaloglossus > Anomaloglossus baeobatrachus. The sequence goes on along the minus strand of NW_027442087.1, from coordinate 43,540 downwards.
CCGGCTAGGCACACCGAAGCTAAACACAAATCCTAGTTGCCTTCCTCCAGGGGCTGATGTCCACACCAGGGGGTGGGCCAGGCGGTTGATCCCACCCACCGAGGAGTTCACAGTCCTGGAGGCGGGAAAAGGAGTCAGATTAGAGATCAGTTTTGGAGTTAGAGAAGTGAAGAGGAGAGGAGACTGACCGTGTCCGTGTGTGTGGCCCGGGCACTCAGCAAGGTTGGCAGACGGTGGTGACCTTCTGCAGGAGAGGCTGATTGGAGTGAACCGTACGGACCGGGGATGGGCGGTGGCCCGCCGGTACCAGATCGGGGAGTGAAGAGAAGCCAGCACCATCCGGCAGGGCCTACGGACCCCGACCAGGCTAGGAGTCGCCGTAAAACCGGTCAAATCCGTTAGCGACAGGAACCTCCAGGGTTTCCCAGCAGTCAAGACCCGATTGAAGGCAACAGCTCACACCGTAGAGGGAAGCACAGTCACCGCCAAGGCTACAGTTCCCAGGGCCAGAGCCTGCGGGCAAAAGGGGCTCCCTCAGCATCCATCCAAGCTGGGGAGCGGGTTACCGGTGGGAAGCCCGCTAGATTTTGGGGGAATAAAAGGGGTCCACCACCACATCCCCACAGGTGCACACCCACCCATCAAAGAGAGCTATAAGCCAATACCACCTTCACATTGCCAGTGTACCAAGGACATGTTTAGCAACATGAAGGCGGCTGGGGTTATCCGTGACAGTTGTAGCCTTTGGGCAGCTCTGTTGATCCTGTTAAAAAAGAAGGACGGCACCATTCCCCGTATTGAGGAATCGCTAGCTGCATTGAGAACTGCAAATTATTTTTCTACCCTTGATCTCACTAGTCACTATTGGCAAGTGTCCGTTGCTGAGGCAGACCGGGAGAAGACCGCCTTCGCCACCCCTATGGGTCTCTGCGAGTTCAAAAGCATGCCCTTCGAGCTGTGCAATGCGCCAGGAACCTTCCAGAGGCTGATGGAATGCTGCTTGGGACAAGATTTTAGGGTGTATAAAAAGGGAGATTAGATCCCGTGATCCCAACGTATTGTTACACCTCTATAAATCACTTGTAAGGCTACATCTGGAATATGGGAACCAGTTTTGGGCTCCACATTTTAATAAGGACATTCAGAAGTTAGAGTCAGTTCAAAGGTGGGCAACTAGACTACTACAAGGAATGGAAGGCCTCCCATATGATGACAAGTTGAAAATGTTATTAAGTGATTATTGGCTGCAATGGGGCTTTCTGGCTGGTGCCAGCCTCTCTTCTTAGCACACAGGAACCACAATCCCTACACCATGCTTCAATGGATTCTCTCATCCCAGCCCAGTAAAGCTACATATTTTACACAGTCATAAGCAGCCAAAAGGGATCTATTCTATTCAATTGCAAATGATCTAGATAAGACTGAGAATAAGATACTGCACGGGACATAGCAGAGTTGGTCAAGTTGAGTGGAGATGAGTTTGCTATTTGGCACAGCTTTTTGCATCAATAAAGCAAGTAAAAGGTGTGAAAGATAAAAAAAAGGGTGAAAGTGTGAAAAGTGAATTGGCCAAATTGAGGTGCATATAAAGTTTTTGCTTTCTTTCAATTCACTAATGGGGCTCATTTGAATCAGGTGAATTGAGTTCTGCTTTTGGAAACTGGGTTAAGAAGGGGTGCACCGGTCCTGGAGGTACTGCAATACCAGGTCAATGCGTGGAGTGGACAGAGCAAGATTTTTTCCATCTCCTTGTTCTAAAAATCCATTTAATATATGGTCCCCAGAGAGGGGACGTATCAGATATTAAACTGATAAGAACAGATTTAATTTTTTTTTTTTTCTGTTTATCAGTAGGACTTCAAAATAACAAAGGTGATCGCCTCCCGTTGCCTGGGAACCGTCCAGGCACAAGAGGGCTATGTGTCACCAGAAGGCGCACACACTTCCTCAAGGCCGGCAGACGTGCAATCCCAGGCACCTTCCAGTACCGACCAAGGTAGCGTCCTCCGAAACTACACTTGATCTTAGCCAAAAGGCCGAGAAGCTATAACCCGAATTGGTTACGGCCTTGAGTGGCACCCTGGCCTATACCGGACACATCTTAGGGAGAGGGAGACAAACCCACGCCTACAGAAGACATTTTGTCACCCAAGCCAACCCTTGAAAAGGCTGTTTTGCAGAGCAAAAACAAGAAGAATGGTGCTTTTTGCAGCCGCCGCCCACTGCAATGAATCTGAATAACTCCTCCTTTTGGACACAAGCACCTCCCCTCCCCCTTGCAGTCTTTCCAATTCATGATACAAAAAGACGGACGGACAGGACAGGACAGGACAGGCTGCCTGACTTTCCGTCACTGCCACCCTTTGCCATCCTTGCCCGTAGAAAGCCCTTTCATCATCCCCAAACCCTAATCTTTTCCCTTCCCTTCCCAGATGCGTCTCACTCCCTTTCATTAGGAAGTGAGCGCAGCCTTTTCTCCGTTCTGCACATGCGCGACGTTAAACACAAATGCGCAGGCGTGCGTTCCATTACCCTCACTGCATTCCACTCCCATACAGGAAGTGGGCGCAGCTATTACTACGGTCGCACATAAAAGAACCCACGGCCACCACTGCACATAGCTGACTCCACCACAGGACACCCACTTCTACACCAACACAGGTAAGACAGGATCGGCACCTCTATGCTCCTGTTACAATCAGGCTCAGTCACCATGTGATAACGCTCTCAACTCTTTAGTTGCAGGCTCCCCTTGCTTCACCTCCACTGGCTGTGCTGCCATTTCCTCTCCCACCTGGAAGGTATACTTTATTCCACTATTTTCCTGTTTCTCTCTTCCCCCTTTTCCCATAACCTACTTTTATCTGCATTTGTGGGGTATCTATATGCTATTTACATCATAGTTTTATTCATTAATATGGAAGGGAAGAGTGCCCATGAGAGTGTTGAACTGCGGAGAGCAAGAGATTAAGCTGCTCCGATTTGCCACCATTGATAAGCTGTTCTCAGTAGATACACATGCTATCCAAACAGCAGCATCCACCATTGCTTCAGCCCACCCATTCAGTGACAGCTCACCAAGTCAGCCAGAGGAGTGGTGTAAGGAATTACACGTAGGCACTGACTCCACACCTTCACATCACAAGAAGGGGGTCTACAGGCTAGTGCAAGAATACGAGCAAGTCTTCAGCAAACATCCGCTAGACTTTTGAAGAATAAAAGGGGTCAAACACTACATCCCCACAAGTGCACACCCACCCATCAAAGAGAGATATAAGCCAAAACTACCTGCACATTACCAGTGTACCAAGGACATGTTGAGCAACATGAAGGAGGCTGGGGTTATCCGTGACAGTTGTAGCCTCTGGGCAGCTCCGTTGGTCCTGTTAAAGAAGAAGGACAGCACCACTCCCCTGTATTGAGGAATAGCTAGCTGCATTGAGAACTGCTAATTATTTTTCTACCCTTGATCTCACTAGTCGCTATTGGCAAGTGTCCGTTGCTGAGGCAGACCGGGAGAAGACCGCCTTTGCCACCCCGATGGGTCTCTGCGAGTTCAAAAGCATGCCCTTCGAGCTGTGCAATTTGCCAGGAACCTTCCAGAGGCTGATGGAATGCTGCTTGGGACACCGAAACTTTGAAACGGTACTGCTATACCTTTATGATGTTATTGTTTATTCTAAAGCAAACAAGATTTTAGGGTGTATAAAAAGGGAGATTAGATCCGGTGATCCCAACGTATTGTTACCCCTCTATAAATCACTTGTAAGGCCACATCTGGAATATGGGGTAAAGTCCTGAGCAGGTTGATAACCATTGGTTTGAGCATGGTAGGGTGTAGTGCGCATCTTCCTGCATCGGTAAAAGCTGCAGAAGTCCTTGAAGATTTCCGCTTCAAAGGCTGTGCCTTGATCTGTGAGGACTCTCTCTGAGTAGCCATGAGGTCTGCATAAGTGTGCTTGGAAGACCTTCGCTGCAGTATGGGCCATTAGATCTTTGACTTGTACCACAACCATAAATCTCGAGTAGTTGTCTACCATCGTAAGTGCATACGTGAGCTCGCCTCGATATTCTGCAACAAAACTCCCTTTTTCGATTTCAGTTTCAGCAAACACTCCTCGTGCTGTAGAAAATATTTATCATTACCTAAGACAGTCATTCTAATGCATGACAATATTAAGGCAATTTAGTTAAAACTTGTTTTAACTCACCTTTAAGGGGATTGATGTATTTCATGGTCAATCCAGGTTTGTCAGTGATGGCACTGACATAATGTATGGCGTCTTTTTCGGGCGTTATCCTTTGCCTTTTCATTGTGAAAATCCAGTTGCCTATATCAAAGCAAATTCTACTACTTGTAAAGTATGCAGAAAATGAAATGTAGAACATATAACATCAACTGCTTAGGAACGCATCATAGGTTAGTACTTAAAAGGATATTGTCATGTTCTAGTCATAATGCAAGCTGGACATTTTTCATGTTACCCTGTAATCGCCGGCCTGTTCTAATGCTCACAAGCCAAGATATAGGCTCAGCTGCTAAGGCTTCCCTCTGCCTTCTGAATGAAACTTGAATATGTCTGGGTCACTGTGTATATAGCAGGTGCTCAGAAAAAATAAGAGTCAATTCAATAGAAATAGCTCTGGCACACTATAGTGATCAATAACGTAAGAAAAGAACTCTTGGAATGCTGAAAATTCTTTATTTGTGCAAAAGGATAATTCATCCAACGTTTCGACCTTGTTTTTAGGTCTTTATCAAGGATAAAGTTATCTAAGATCATAAAGGGTTACAAAACCATATAAACACGTAATTAGTACATAGTACAACATAACAGTACAATATATTGCTACTTGAGAGTACAATGGGTCAAATGACCATGATGCACATACAAAAAATTTTTCCAAAGCCATAGTGAAAACATTTGTACTGAGGAAAGAAAATTTCCACATGACCTATCTGGAGAAACATTCTGGATCAAACAACCAAAAATAGTCAAGCAGGTAAATACACACCTATATGGATAACAGGATGATATGTGTTCAATTGTATAGCGTCATTGCCATTAAGGTACAAATGGAAAACTTGCAATCCTATATAGTGAAGGAAATGAACACATATCATATCAAAGAACACAGGAACATGGGTGTGAGAAAAACCTCAATGTTTATACTTTGTTCTTTATAATGGTGTGAACATGTATATGTCTCAGTACCTTATGCACTTGAGAATTCTAGTGAGTAGATCATGAAAGCCTATTTCAGAACTGGAATCGGTAAATAATTGTAGGTGGAATCTAAATGAAAAGATGGTACAAGTGTTATCATGACTAGAGATGAGCGAACCGGTCGCGGTTCGGCTCGAGGTTGGTTCGCCGAACGGACCTCCCGTTCGAGTTCGGTTCGTCGAACGTTCGACGAACCGAACTCGAGCCAATAGGAAACAATGGCAGGCAATCACAAACACAGAAAAACACCTAGAAAACACCCTCAAAGGTGTCCTAAAGGTGACAAACAACTCAAACACATTGGAAAGTGACAAGGACATATACTCATGCGAAAACAAAACAGCTGGACAAGGAAAAAGAGGAGGACACACAGATATATGAGTATATGCAAGGAAACATCGATTCCATTAATGTGCAACTTGAGCCCTGCTCATTCTTGGCTTCCAATCTTGATAAATTGCCTGAGCTCGCCACATACGTCTTGGGGATCTTGTCGTGTCCTGCAGCCAGCGTTCTCTCGGAACCTGTCTTCAGTGCTGCTGTGGGTCTGCTGGCAGATAAGCACACGTGTCTGTCCACTGACAATGTGGACATGGCTCTCAGAGGACTTTTCTTCCCCTGGGTCAGCCAGGGGACGGGAAAGGCACGCGTATTTTTGAGAGTGCTTCATGCAAAGCATCTTTTTCTTTTTCAAAAGGGAGCTCAACCGATGCCAGTCAAGTGGGGTGTGTGTGGCCCAGTGAGTGGAAACGAGGGAGACTGTGGTTGGAGTCCCCTCGCTGTGTCTCTAAAAGAACCAAGATGAACAAGTCATGGCTCTCAGAGGACTTTTCTTCCCCTGGGTCAGCCAGGGGACGGGAAAGGCACGCGTATTTTTGAGAGTGCTTCATGCAAAGCATCTTTTTCTTTTTCAAAAGGGAGCTCAACCGATGCCAGTCAAGTGGGGTGTGTGTGGCCCAGTGAGTGGAAACGAGGGAGACTGTGGTTGGAGTCCCCTCGCTGTGTCTCTAAAAGAACCAAGATGAACAAGTCATGGCTCTCAGAGGACTTTTCTTCCCCTGGGTCAGCCAGGGGACGGGAAAGGCACGCGTATTTTTGAGAGTGCTTCATGCAAAGCATCTTTTTCTTTTTCAAAAGGGAGCTCAACCGATGCCAGTCAAGTGGGGTGTGTGTGGCCCAGTGAGTGGAAACGAGGGAGACTGTGGTTGGAGTCCCCTCGCTGTGTCTCTAAAAGAACCAAGATGAACAAGTCATGGCTCTCAGAGGACTTTTCTTCCCCTGGGTCAGCCAGGGGACGGGAAAGGCACGCGTATTTTTGAGAGTGCTTCATGCAAAGCATCTTTTTCTTTTTCAAAAGGGAGCTCAACCGATGCCAGTCAAGTGGGGTGTGTGTGGCCCAGTGAGTGGCAACGAGGGAGACTGTGGTTGAAGTCCCCTCGCTGTGTCTCTAAAAGAACCAAGATGAACAAGTCATGGCTCTCAGAGGACTTTTCTTCCCCTGGGTCAGCCAGGGGACGGGAAAGGCACGCGTATTTTTGAGAGTGCTTCATGCAAAGCATCTTTTTCTTTTTCAAAAGGGAGCTCAACCGATGCCAGTCAAGTGGGGTGTGTGTGGCCCAGTGAGTGGCAACGAGGGAGACTGTGGTTGGAGTCCCCTCGCTGTGTCTCTAAAAGAACCAAGATGAACAAGTCATGGCTCTCAGAGGACTTTTCTTCCCCTGGGTCAGCCAGGGGACGGGAAAGGCACGCGTATTTTTGAGAGTGCTTCATGCAAAGCATCTTTTTCTTTTTCAAAAGGGAGCTCAACCGATGCCAGTCAAGTGGGGTGTGTGTGGCCCAGTGAGTGGCAACGAGGGAGACTGTGGTTGGAGTCCCCTCGCTGTGTCTCTAAAAGAACCAAGATGAACAAGTCATGGCTCTCAGAGGACTTTTCTTCCCCTGGGTCAGCCAGGGGACGGGAAAGGCACGCGTATTTTTGAGAGTGCTTCATGCAAAGCATCTTTTTCTTTTTCAAAAGGGAGCTCAACCGATGCCAGTCAAGTGGGGTGTGTGTGGCCCAGTGAGTGGCAACGAGGGAGACTGTGGTTGGAGTCCCCTCGCTGTGTCTCTAAAAGAACCAAGATGAACAAGTCATGGCTCTCAGAGGACTTTTCTTCCCCTGGGTCAGCCAGGGGACGGGAAAGGCACGCGTATTTTTGAGAGTGCTTCATGCAAAGCATCTTTTTCTTTTTCAAAAGGGAGCTCAACCGATGCCAGTCAAGTGGGGTGTGTGTGGCCCAGTGAGTGGCAACGAGGGAGACTGTGGTTGGAGTCCCCTCGCTGTGTCTCTAAAAGAACCAAGATGAACAAGTCATGGCTCTCAGAGGACTTTTCTTCCCCTGGGTCAGCCAGGGGACGGGAAAGGCACGCGTATTTTTGAGAGTGCTTCATGCAAAGCATCTTTTTCTTTTTCAAAAGGGAGCTCAACCGATGCCAGTCAAGTGGGGTGTGTGTGGCCCAGTGAGTGGCAACGAGGGAGACTGTGGTTGGAGTCCCCTCGCTGTGTCTCTAAAAGAACCAAGATGAACAAGTCATGGCTCTCAGAGGACTTTTCTTCCCCTGGGTCAGCCAGGGGACGGGAAAGGCACGCGTATTTTTGAGAGTGCTTCATGCAAAGCATCTTTTTCTTTTTCAAAAGGGAGCTCAACCGATGCCAGTCAAGTGGGGTGTGTGTGGCCCAGTGAGTGGAAACGAGGGAGACTGTGGTTGGAGTCCCCTCGCTGTGTCTCTAAAAGAACCAAGATGAACAAGTCATGGCTCTCAGAGGACTTTTCTTCCCCTGGGTCAGCCAGGGGACGGGAAAGGCACGCGTATTTTTGAGAGTGCTTCATGCAAAGCATCTTTTTCTTTTTCAAAAGGGAGCTCAACCGATGCCAGTCAAGTGGGGTGTGTGTGGCCCAGTGAGTGGAAACGAGGGAGACTGTGGTTGGAGTCCCCTCGCTGTGTCTCTAAAAGAACCAAGATGAACAAGTCATGGCTCTCAGAGGACTTTTCTTCCCCTGGGTCAGCCAGGGGACGGGAAAGGCACGCGTATTTTTGAGAGTGCTTCATGCAAAGCATCTTTTTCTTTTTCAAAAGGGAGCTCAACCGATGCCAGTCAAGTGGGGTGTGTGTGGCCCAGTGAGTGGCAACGAGGGAGACTGTGGTTGGAGTCCCCTCGCTGTGTCTCTAAAAGAACCAAGATGAACAAGTCATGGCTCTCAGAGGACTTTTCTTCCCCTGGGTCAGCCAGGGGACGGGAAAGGCACGCGTATTTTTGAGAGTGCTTCATGCAAAGCATCTTTTTCTTTTTCAAAAGGGAGCTCAACCGATGCCAGTCAAGTGGGGTGTGTGTGGCCCAGTGAGTGGCAACGAGGGAGACTGTGGTTGGAGTCCCCTCGCTGTGTCTCTAAAAGAACCAAGATGAACAAGTCATGGCTCTCAGAGGACTTTTCTTCCCCTGGGTCAGCCAGGGGACGGGAAAGGCACGCGTATTTTTGAGAGTGCTTCATGCAAAGCATCTTTTTCTTTTTCAAAAGGGAGCTCAACCGATGCCAGTCAAGTGGGGTGTGTGTGGCCCAGTGAGTGGCAACGAGGGAGACTGTGGTTGGAGTCCCCTCGCTGTGTCTCTAAAAGAACCAAGATGAACAAGTCATGGCTCTCAGAGGACTTTTCTTCCCCTGGGTCAGCCAGGGGACGGGAAAGGCACGCGTATTTTTGAGAGTGCTTCATGCAAAGCATCTTTTTCTTTTTCAAAAGGGAGCTCAACCGATGCCAGTCAAGTGGGGTGTGTGTGGCCCAGTGAGTGGCAACGAGGGAGACTGTGGTTGGAGTCCCCTCGCTGTGTTATACATGCTTTTAGAAGGGCATGACATGGCTTGGAGGTTGACTTTCATAAAATGCAAACTGTTGGCTACCAAAATGCTGCCTTTCCAACAACTGTGGTTATAGGCAATGAGGAACATACTGATGAAGATGAGATGCAGATACCCGATTGGGATGACAACTTAAATATTCGGTCAGGGCAAGAAGAGGCTCGGTCTGAGGGGGAGGGTAGTGCAAACACAACAATTGATGATGAAGTTCTAGATCCCACCTACTGTCAACCCCCAGTCAGGCACTCGAGGAGGTCAACAGAGGCGGTGGAGGAGGATGCAACCGACGACGAAATTACCTTGCGCCTTCCTGGACAGAGTCGGAGCACTGGTAGCACGTCTACAACTGCATCCTCAGCCACCACTCTGCCTATGAGCATTATTCGGGGTGCATCAACAGGTCGCATGGCCTCTAAGCCTTGCCTAGCCTGTTCCTTTTTTGACATAGAAAAAGATCGCCCAAATCATGTGATATGTAAAATTTGTCATGATTCTCTTAGTAGAGGTCAAAACCTCAGCAGTTTGACAACTTCTTCCATGAATCGTCACATGAATAAATATCATAGGTCCCGGTGGGAAGCTCACTGTGCTGCAATGCGGCCTAGCGGAGCGAACCATCCACCGCCCGCCCCTTCCAGTGCATCCGCGCGCTCTTCATCTTCTAGGACTGTGGGGACAGCTGTCACACCTGTTTTTCCACGCAAAACTTCCACCACTGTAACCGCAACAGGCAGTTTGCTTGGTAGGTCGTCAGTTGGTTTGGAAGGGGAAACAAGTGAGTGTGTACAGCTCTCTCAGACATCGATAGCACCTACGTTGGATGAAGGCAACATCATGTCTCCGCCTGCACTTTCCTCACAAACCTGCATTTTTCCAGGGACACCCTACTCAACACCGTCTACACACAGCAGCCAGATCTCTGTCCCTCAGATGTGGTCAAATAAAAGGCCACTTCCTCCGACCCATGACAAAGCTAAGAGGTTGACTCTATCCCTCTGTAAGCTGTTGGCTACCGAAATGCTGCCTTTCCGCCTAGTGGACACACAGGATTTTAGAGACCTTATGTCTGTCGCTGTGCCCCAGTACCAGATGCCTAGTCGCCACTACTTCTCTAAGAAAGGTGTGCCCGCGCTACACCAGCATGTCGCACACAACATCACCGCTTCCTTGAGAAACTCTGTGTGTGAACGGGTGCATTTCACCACCGATACTTGGACCAGTAAGCATGGACAGGGACGTTACATGTCGCTGACTGGGCACTCGGTAACTATGTTGATAGATGGTGAAGGGTCTGCTGCACAAGTCTTGCCGTCCCCACGACTTGTGTGTCAATCCTCTGTCTGTCCAAGTTCCGCCACTGCTTCTGCATCCTCCACCTCATCTGGGTCCTCCACCTCCGCCCCAAGCCTGCCTGGTCAGGCCACCAGCGTTCTCACTGCGCAGAAGGAATCACGCACCCCTCATTACTATGCTGGCAGAAGAGCGCAACGGCATCAGGCGGTCTTTAGCTTGACATGTCTTGGGAATAAGAGTCACACAGCTGAGGAGTTGTGGTCAGCTCTGCGGTCCGAGTTTAATAAATGGTTGTCTCCACTCAACCTGCAGCCTGGTAAGGCCGTGTGCGACAATGCTGCAAACCTGGGTGCGGCCCTTCGCCTGGGCAAGGTGACACACGTGCCTTGTATGGCTCACGTGTTGAACCTTGTTGTCCAGCAATTTTTAACACACTATCCCGGCCTAGATGGCCTTCTGACCAGGGCACGTAAACTGTCTGCAGTGCTCACTTCCGCCGTTCAACCGCCGCAGCTGAGCGACTTGCATCGCTCCAGAAGTCTTTCGGCCTGCCGGTTCATCGCCTGAAATGCGATGTGGCGACACGCTGGAATTCAACTCTCCACATGTTACAGCGACTGTGGCAGCACCGGCGAGCCCTGGTGCAATACGTCATGATGGGCCAACGAGATGCAGAAGTGGGGCAGATCACCCTGATGGAGTGATCTCAGATCAAGGACCTATGCACCGTTCTGCACAGTTTCGACATGGCGACGAATATGTTTAGCGCTGACAATGCCATTATCAGCATGACGATTACAGTCATTTACATGCTGGAGCACACGCTAAACACTATTCGGAGTCAGGGGGTGGGACAACAGGAAGGGGAGGAACTACAGGAGGATTCATATGCGCAAGACACAACAACATCACCAAGGTCCAGACGTTCATCATCACCAACGCGGCAGGCATGGGACCATGGGGGACAGGGATCAACAAGGGCGCATGGTAGCAGGCGAGATGTTGAGGAAGGTGCAGGAGGACATGAAGATATGGAGGACGAACTGTCCATGGACATGGAAGACTCAGCGGATGAGGGAGACCTTGGTCAAAATTCAGTTGAAAGAGGTTGGGGGGAGATGTCAGAGGAAGAAAGAACGGTTAGCACCTCTATGCCACAAACACAGCGTGGACTTGGTCCGCATGGCTGCGCAAGACACATGAGTGCCTTCTTGTTGCACTACCTCCAACATGACCCTCGGATTGTCAAAATTAGAAGTGATGATGACTACTGGCTTGCCACACTATTAGATCCCCGGGACAAGTCCAAATTTTGTGACATAATTCCACCCATAGAAAGGGACGCACGTATGCTGGAGTATCAGCATAAGCTGTTACTCGATCTTAGCTCGGCTTTTACACCAAACAACCGTGCAGGTGAAGGGAGTGATTCTCCCAGTTGTAACTTGACAAACATGGGACGGCATCGTCATCTTCAACAGTCTACCCGTACCAGTAGGACCGTATCTGGTGCTGGTAACAGCAATTTTATGGAATATTTTCATAATTTTTTTAGACCCTCCTTTGCAAGGCCACCAGAGACAACAAGTCTGACACATAGTCAACGGATGGAGAGGATGATACAGGAGTATCTCGAAATGAACATCGATGCAATGACTTTGCAAATGGAGCCTTGCTCCTTTTGGGCTTCAAATCTAGAAAAATTGACAGAGCTCTCCAGTTACGCCTTGGAGATTTTGTCGTGTGCAGCTGCCAGCGTTGTCTCTGAACGTGTCTTCTTCAGTGCTGCTGGGTGTGTGCTGACAGATAAGCGCACGCGTCTGTCCAGTGACAATGTGGACACACTGACGTTCATCAAAATGAACAAGTCATGGATCCAGAAGGAATTTACTACCCCTGTGTCATCCTGGGGAGAGTAAATGCTTGTGGATTTGGAATGTGCTTGATGCAAATCAAAACATCCTGTTTGCAACTAGGGCACAAGTGCTGCCACTGATGGGGTGTCTGTGTGCCCAATGTTGGGAAAAAAGGTAGACTCCGCTTGGAGTAACCCTTGCTTGATGTGTTTTTTAAAAATGATACAAGATGAACAGATCTGAAGGCAAGATGAAGGCAACATCATGTCTCCGCCTGCACTTTTCTCACAAACCTGCATTTTTCCAGGGACACCCTACTCAACACCGTCTACAGACAGCAGCCAGATCTCTTTCCCTCAGATGTGGTCAAATAAAAGGCCACTTACTGCGACCCATGACAAAGCTAAGTGGTTGACTCTATCCCTCTGTAAGCTGTTGGCTACCGAAATGCTGCCTTTACGCGTAGTGGACACACAGGATTTTACAGACCTTATGTCTGTCGCTGTGCCCCAGTACCACATGCCCAATCACCACTGCTTCTCCAAGAAAAGCATGCCCGCGCTACACCAGCATGTCGCACACAACATCACCACTTCCTTGAGAAAATCTGTGTGCGACAGGGTGCATTTCAACACAGATACTTGGACCAGTAAGCATAGACAGGGTCATTACATGTCACTGACTGGGCACTGGCAAACTATGGTGAGAGATGGAGAAGGGTCTGCTGTACAAGTCTTGCCGTCCCCACGAGTTGTTTCAATCCTTGTTCTGTATGTAGAAGTTAATACACTGCTTCTGCCTCTTCAACCTCGTGTGGGTCCTCTACCTTGGCGCAAACCCTGTGTGGTCAGGCCACCCTTCCTTGCAACTGCGCACAAGGACTACCACACACCTCCTTACTATGCTGGCAGCAGAGCTCAATGCCATCAGGCGGTCAAAGCTTTACTTTGAAATGTATGGGAAATGTGAGTCACACCGCTATTACAGAGAATAGTAGTCAGGCAGGGTCAAAACATTAATTGAGGAACAGGAACAGAATGGGACGGCCAGGAAAGAATCAGAAAACAAGCAGAGTTGAAATGCGTATCGGCCAACAAGGTACATAAACAGCAAGCAGGAAAAGTAGTCAGGTAACAAGCACACAAAATCATAAAACTGAACTGGGGGTAAAATTAACCAGAGGTTCATAGCTATGTCTGGCAGTGGTCTGCAGACAGGATGGGCATAAAAAAGGGTGTGGTGTCTTCCCATTGGTTGTAGCTGAATGATGGTATTTCATCTGTGAGATACCCACCAGCTACATTCAGCCAGAGATTCTGCATCTGTCAAGGTAATGCAGCCCAGTGGGTGAGCATAACCTGCGTCCACCTGCGCCGCTGGCATCGACTACTCTCACATCATCAGCACTATTCATGAAAGGAACACGTTGTCACCTGGCAACCGGAGTACAAATTGACGGAGCGGACTACGTTGGTGACTTAACAGCCGTGTGCGGCAATGATGCAAACCTGGCTGCGGGCCATCCTCAGGGCAATGTGACACACGTGCCTTTTAGGGCTCACGTGTTGAACCGAATTCGCCAGCAATTTTTAAAACACCATCACGGCCTACATGGCCTTGTGCAGTGGGCACGCTCGCTATGTGCTCACTTCCATCGTGCGCACACAGCAGCTCAACAACTTTCATCACTCCGGAAGTCTTAGGGTCTGGCAGTTAAACGCCGTAAATGCGATGTTTCGACACGCAGGAATTGGAATCTGCACATGTTGCAGCGTGTGTGGCAGCACCGCAGAGCCCTGCTGAAATACGGTAAGACATATAGCCTGGGATAACTTGATCCAGAGGTGGTGCAGATCACGCTGCTGGAGTGGTGTCAGATCAAGGACCTATGCACCCTGCTACACAGTTTTGAAATGTCGACGAAGATGTTTAGCACTGGCAATGTCATTCTCAGCGTGACAATTCTGGTCATCTACATGATGGAGCACACTGTAATTATTATTCTGAGTCAGGTGTTGGGACAAGAGGAAGGGGAGGAAGTACAGGAGGAGTCATATGCGGAAGGGATAACAAGATCTACGAGGTCCAGATGGTCAGCGGCACCTATGCGGCATTCATGGTGAGGGAGAGGGATTAACAAGGGCGCATAGTATCAGCAAAAAGTGTTGATGAAAGTGCAGGAGCCCATGAAGAAATGGAGGACGAACTGGCGATGGGCATGGAAGACTCAGCAGATGAGTGAGAGCTTGCTCACATTTCGGTTGTGCGAGGTTGTGGGTAGAGGGCAGAGGAAGGATGCACGATTCTTACCTCTCTGCCACCAACACACCAAGGACTTGGTCCTCCTGGATGCACAAGACACATGAGCGCCTTCTTGCTGCACTACCTACATGACCCTCGGATTGTATGAATTTGAACTAATCCTGAATACTGGGTTGCCACACTGTTAGATCCCCGGTACAAGACAAAATTTGGCGAACTAATTCCTGCCATAGAAATAGACGCACGTATACAGGAGTATCTGCAGAATGTGGTACGCAATCTTAGATCTACTTGTCCACTAAACACCAGTGCTGCACAGAGTGAATCTCAACGCTTTGTCATGGATAGGAGGAAATGGTCTTTTACTTGTCCACATCGGAGGGACCGAGGGATGGCTGCTGTGCTGAGATGGCGTTGAGTACGGTGTCCCTGCACAGTTGCACTTTTGGTCATATCCCAAAATGAGTTGAAAAAGGACAGATGCTGTTGGAAAGGGGAACAGGTGTGTTGGAAAGGGGAAAAAAGTTTTGGTCCGTGGATTTGGTGGTTAAGCAACTGTAACATTTGCTGAAGAAACAACATCTGTTACAGTGGGACTGGCAGATTTGGATAAAGTGGTATATAATCTGTGACCGCTATATAACGAAAATTAATAAGAAAAGAAAGAGAAAGGTATATATCCCCATCACCAGTCAGTGTCCACCGTGCTCCCAGTTGGAAAAGGAGAGGTTGGCAACTTGAAGGTTTGGTGGAGGATACAGAGCTGTGTGGCTATGAAACTAATAGTAGCCTGAACCGAGTTAGACGCCATTCGATCTGGAGACTGTGAGCCCTGTTAGCGTCACAGGGTCCACATGCCCACCCAGCCCAGGAACTCCCTGTTAACAACACAGGGGCCATTGAGTACGCTGACCGTGTGCGTAGGGGCCACACCTGTGGACAGCAGGCGCATCAGCAGCAGCAGGCCTGTTAATGCCACTGGGCTGCACAAGCAGGACTGTTAGGACAGGAGCTGGTCTTAACCGTTCTGCGTTACCAACTGTGGTGGTGGCCTGCATCCACCACCCGATCCCTGCCTACCTCTGGCCTAAAGCCGCAATGGGTTCAACACATGGAGGTGTGCTCTTTCGGAGCATAATAGAAGACTGCGCACCTCCTGGTTGGCTCCAGCCCCTTTTATAACCTGGGTCCGCCCCAAACCAGGGTGAACCACAATGCACCTCCTGGAGACAAAAGTAGAGTGACACGTCATGAGTGGCATAACTAGCGTCCTATTTGGAAACGCAACTTCAATGATGACCTCATGGCTGCCATGACCCAAACACCTCACCAGTCATCGTCTGAGCATCAATAATGCGGTGACAAGTCATAGGTGTGGGCCTCTGCAAGCCATTTGGGAGGACACCTGATGCCCTGTGGTCTATATGGGACCCCCACATCAGGGCCAGGGCCAAAGAGTTCATTACCGGACCTAGTCTCTGATGCAGGAAGTGCCTGAGCATGCTCAGTAGCATGAAATACAGTCTCTGAAAAAAGACTATCAGCTTTAGCATGGTGTCTATGCCCAAAACAGGACTTAGACCCGGCACGGAATGCAAGCACCTGTGCAAAGAGGCTTTTCACACTTAGTGTGGGAGCATGCGCTGTATCCCGAAATGAAAACTTAGCATCAGGAATGGCACAGTCAGGCTGAGCATACTCACTAGGCGAAACACTGTAATTATGCTGCAGCTGGGGTACATCGGCACACGCATGCGCACTAGCTGCCTCTCCACACTTAGACGTGGAGGGGAAATTTGTCTTGGAGATGCTGTCTATGAAAAGAAGGAAAAGCTAAAGGAAGCCTGACTTTCTATCCCTCCGAATTATGAAATGCAGCAATGAATTCCATGAGTTTGCTATAACATTAGCGTAGCAAAATGTGCATGAGGGTGTGATGTAGAGGTGCTAGAAATAGCTTGTCACCAGTGGGGCACTAATGGAATACAACAGCCAGTTCTATGATGCCACAAAATGGCAGTATTTTGTGCTATCATTATAGCTTATTAAAAACAGAGCACGAGGTTGTCATGCAGAGGTGCTGCACATAGATTTGCAGTAGTGTGAATTGACAAAAGTACAATAGCCACGTTTAGGATACAACTAGGTACAGTGAGTGTTTGCTAGTAAAATTGCTTAGTTTAAAAAAGTTGTAGTGTGCAATGCAGGCAGACGTGCTATGCAAATGTCTTTGCACTAGTGGGACTATAGCAAAGTCCAATAGCCACGTATAGGATGCCACTAGGTACACTGAGTGTGTGCTAGTATAATGGCTTCGTTATAATTTGTTGGAGTGTGCAACGCAGGCAGATGCGCTCTGCAAATGTCTTGGCACTAGTGGGACTATAGCAAAGTCCAATAGCCACGTATAGGATGCCACTAGGTACACTGTGTGTTTGCTAGTATAATGGATGAGTTTAAAAAAGATAGAGTGTGCAATGCAGGCAGACGTGCTGCAAATAACGTTCCAATACTGTGAATTGACAAAAGTACAATAGCCACGTTTAGGATACAACTAGGTACAGTGAGTGTTTGCTAGTATAATGGCTTCGTTATAATTAGTTGGAGTGTGCAACGCAGGCAGATGCGCTCTGCAAATGTCTTGGCACTAGTGGGACTATAGCAAAGTCCAATAGCCACGTATAGGATGCCACTAGGTACACTGACTGTTTGGTAGTATAATGGCTGAGTTTAAAAAAGTTAGAGTGTGCAATGCAGGCAGACGTGCTGCAAATACCGTTCCAATACTGTGAATTGACAAAAGTACAATAGCCACGTTTAGGATGCCACTAGGTACACTGACTGTTTGCTAGTATAATGGCTGAGTTTAAAAAAGTTAGAGTGTGCAATGCAGGCAGACGTGCTGCAAATAACGTTCCAATACTGTGAATTGACAAAAGTACAATAGCCACGTATAGGATGCCACTAGGTACACTGACTGTTTGCTAGTATAATGGCTGAGTTTAAAAAAGTTAGAGTGTGCAATGCAGGCAGACGTGCTGCAAATAACGTTCCAATACTGTGAATTGACAAAAGTACAATAGCCACGTTTAGGATGCCACTAGGTACACTGACTGTTTGCTAGTATAATGGCTGAGTTTAAAAAAGTTAGAGTGTGCAATGCAGGCAGACGTGCTGCAAATAACGTTCCAATACTGTGAATTGACAAAAGTACAATAGCCACGTTTAGGATGCCACTAGGTACACTGACTGTTTGGTAGTATAATGGCTGAGTTTAAAAAAGTTAGAGTGTGCAATGCAGGCAGACGTGCTGCAAATAACGTTCCAATACTGTGAATTGACAAAAGTACAATAGCCACGTTTAGGATACAACTAGGTACAGTGAGTGTTTGCTAGTATAATGGCTGAGTTTAAAAAAGTTAGAGTGTGCAATGCAGGCAGACGTGCTGCAAATAACGTTCCAATACTGTGAATTGACAAAAGTACAATAGCCACGTTTAGGATGCCACTAGGTACAGTGAGTGTTTGCTAGTATAATGGCTGAGTTTAAAAAAGTTAGAGTGTGCAATGCAGGCAGACGTGCTGCAAATAACGTTCCAATACTGTGAATTGACAAAAGTACAATAGCCACGTTTAGGATGCCACTAGGTACACTGACTGTTTGCTAGTATAATGGCTGAGTTTAAAAAAGTTAGAGTGTGCAATGCAGGCAGACGTGCTGCAAATAACGTTCCAATACTGTGAATTGACAAAAGTACAATAGCCACGTTTAGGATGCCACTAGGTACACTGACTGTTTGGTAGTATAATGGCTGAGTTTAAAAAAGTTAGAGTGTGCAATGCAGGCAGACGTGCTGCAAATAACGTTCCAATACTGTGAATTGACAAAAGTATAATAGCCACGTTTAGGATGCCACTAGGTACACTGACTGTTTGGTAGTATAATGGCTGAGTTTAAAAAAGTTAGAGTGTGCAATGCAGGCAGACGTGCTGCAAATAACGTACCAATACTGTGAATTGACAAAAGTACAATAGCCACGTTTAGGATACAACTAGGTACAGTGAGTGTTTGCTAGTATAATGGCTGAGTTTAAAAAAGTTAGAGTGTGCAATGCAGGCAGACGTGCTGCAAATAACGTTCCAATACTGTGAATTGACAAAAGTACAATAGCCACGTTTAGGATACAACTAGGTACAGTGAGTGTTTGCTAGTATAACGGCTGAGTTTAAAAAAGTTAGAGTGTGCAATGCAGGCAGACGTGCTGCAAATAACGTTCCAATACTGTGAATTGACAAAAGTACAATAGCCACGTTTAGGATGCCACTAGGTACAGTGAGTGTTTGCTAGTATAATGGCTGAGTTTAAAAAAGTTAGAGTGTGCAATGCAGGCAGACGTGCTGCAAATAACGTTCTAATACTGTGAATTGACAAAAGTACAATAGCCACGTTTAGGATGCCACTAGGTACAGTGAGTGTTTGCTAGTATAATGGCTGAGTTTAAAAAAGTTAGAGTGTGCAATGCAGGCAGACGTGCTGCAAATAACGTTCCAATACTGTGAATTGACAAAAGTACAATAGCCACGTTTAGGATGCCACTAGGTACACTGACTGTTTGCTAGTATAATGGCTGAGTTTAAAAAACTTGGAGTGTGCAATGCAGGCAGATGTGCTCTGCAAATGTCTTGGCACTAGTGGGACTATAGCAAAGTCCAATAGCCACGTATAGGATGCCACTAGGTACACTGAGTGTGTGCTAGTATAATGGCTTCGTTATAATTTGTTGGAGTGTGCAACGCAGGCAGATGCGCTCTGCAAATGTCTTGGCACTAGTGGGACTATAGCAAAGTCCAATAGCCACGTATAGGATGCCACTAGGTACACTGAGTGTTTGCTAGTATAATGGCTTCGTTATAATTAGTTGGAGTGTGCAACGCAGGCAGATGCGCTCTGCAAATGTCTTGGCACTAGTGGGACTATAGCAAAGTCCAATAGCCACGTATAGGATGCCACTAGGTACACTGAGTGTTTGCTAGTATAATGGCTGAGTTTAAAAAACTTGGAGTGTGCAATGCAGGCAGATGTGCTCTGCTAATGTCTTTGCACTAGTGGGACTATAGCAAAGTCCAATAGCCACGTATAGGATGCCACTAGGTACACTGAGTGTGTGGTAGTATAATGGCTTAGTTATAATTCGTTGGAGTGTGCAACGCAGGCAGACGTGCTGCAAATGTCTTGGCACTAGTGGGACTATAGCAAAGTCCAATAGCCACGTATAGGATGCCACTAGGTACACTGAGTGTTTGCTAGTATAATGGCTTCGTTATAATTTGTTGGAGTGTGCAACGCAGGCAGATGCGCTCTGCAAATGTCTTGGCCCTAGTGGGACTATAGCAAAGTCCAATAGCCACGTATAGGATGCCACTAGGTACACTGAGTGTTTGCTAGTATAATGGCTGAGTTTAAAAAACTTGGAGTGTGCAATGCAGGCAGATGTGCTCTGCTAATGTCTTTGCACTAGTGGGACTATAGCAAAGTCCAATAGCCACGTATAGGATGCCACTAGGTACACTGAGTGTTTGCTAGTAAAATTGCTTAGTTTAAAAAACTTGGAGTGTGCAATGCAGGCAGATGTGCTCTGCAAATGTCTTTGCACTAGTGGGACTATAGCAAAGTCCAATAGCCACAGATAGGATGCCACTAGGTACACTGAGTGTTTGCTAGTATAATGGCTTACTTAGAATGAGTTGGAGTGTGCAGAGGACAAGAGGGTACAGTGGCAGGATTGTGGTGCTCTGGGTAGAGGAATGGAAGCCTGCCTTTCTATTCCCTCCTAATGGTGAAATGCAGGGAGGAAATCCCTGACCTGGGCTACACAGACGCTGTTGCTGTTTGCAGGACCTGTCACCTATGGCTCTCTGACCCTGCCGGTACGAGCCCTTAAAAGGACTGCTAGAATGTGCTCTCCCTAAGCTGTCTAACGCTGTGTATGCAGCGCATACAGCTGTATCGGCGATAGGACAAAGGACGGATCTGCGACAGTGATGTCTGACACCAAAGACGCAGAAGGCAGATAATGGCGATCGTGAAGAAAATGTCCGGTTTTATAATGCAGGGACATGTGACATGCAGATCCTATCACACATGCCGTTGCTTCTCTGCCTCAAAGTCCACTTAGGTGTGTGTGTGTCTGTGATTGGCTGACATGCTGGCCAGCCCCACAAGACGCGCGCGCTTAGGGAAGGAAGACAAGAAAAAAAAAAAAAAAAATGGCGATCGCCATTATAGAAACAGCAGTGATCTGAAGGCGCTGTTCACGCACACTATACACTGAAATGTGATAATAGTTTGATTCACAGAGTGACTTACACTATTACAGCAGAAACCAAGCTAAGATTTAGCTGTTTTTTGGCTGCTAGAACCGTTCTCGAACGTTTCTAGAACTATCGAGCTTTTGCAAAAAGCTCGAGTTCTAGTTCGATCTAGAACATGCCCCAAAATCACTCGAGCCTAGAACTGGAGAACCACGAACCACGAACCGCGCTCAACTCTAATCATGACACGTGGGCTATAACACAATAGACCGTGTGACAAAGAAGAAAGGAGAGAAAGAAGAGGAAGAAAATGCAACTACCTGTAACATTACGTGATAGTCACTGGTAAGTATCACTTGACAATTCAAGTGAAAAAGGATTCCTTTATTAAAGGGTTCTCAGTCGCCTCAGGATCATGAAATACTAGGGTAAATGATATGAGAATGGGTAAGAAGCACCACTAAAGGAAATATGAGATGCAGGACATATATCTATAAACCCCTGAACTACATGATAGAAATAAAAAGAAGAAAAAAGAAAAAAAAGAAGAAAGAAGAAGAACACATAGAATGCGGAAAGAGAATGGGTACAACTACCTGAGTTACTGCAGGGAGGCCCCTGGTTGGTATTGTGAGGGTTAGTGGAATTCCTTCACTGAAGGGTTCTCAGTTGCCTCAGGTTCGTGAAAAATGCTATAGACAAATAATGCCCGGAGAAAAGGGGTTCATATACAGCGAATAATGGTAATACAAGGTACATGTGTCACATGTAATAGTATATATATATATATTGTACTAAGCTCTACACCAGAAATAGAAAGTAGTCCCTCTGCCTTCTGTCTAGGTGCCCTGAGTTATGTCCTGTAAACTGTCACAGGGACCCAGACACACATGTGTAGTAGGGGAATATCCCTGCTGAGATGCCAGTGCTAGAGCACTCGTTTGCTGTGGAGTTGAACGCTATGTGAGCAGTTCTTACCTTCAATGAGCAGAAGTCTCTTTTTTCAGATTTCAATATCTCTGTGGGTATCTGGCAGAAATATGGAATACTCTTTACTGCTAAGACCCTGTACACCACTCCCACTAAAGGGGGCTTTACACGCTGCGACATCGCTAATGCGGAGTCGTTGGGGTCACGGAATTTGTGACGCACATCCGGCCGCATTAGCGATGTTGCTGCGTGTGACACCGATGAGCGATTTTGCATCGCTGCAAAAACGTGCAAAATCGCTCATCGGTGACATGGGTCTCCATTCTCGATTATCGTTACTGCAGCAGTAACGATGTAGTTCGTCGCTCCTGCGGCAGCACACATCGCTCCGTGTGACACCGCAGAAACGAGGAACCTCTCCTTACCTGCCTCCCAGCCGCTATGAGGAAGGAAGGAGGTGGGCGGGATGTTCCGGCCACTCATCTCCGCCCCTCCGCTGCTATTGGGCGGTCGCTCAGTGACGTCGCTGTGACGCCGCACGGACCGCCCCCTTAGAAAGGAGGCGGTTCGCCGGTCACAGCGACGTCGCCGGGCAGGTAAGTATGTGTGACGGGTCTGGTCGGTGTTGTGCAGCATGGGCAGCGATTTGCCCGTGTCGCGCAACAGATGGGGGCGGGTATCCACACTAGCGATATCGGGACCGATATCGCAGTGTGTAAAGTAGCCTTTAATAAACTGTGTAAAGGATTTTAAGTAAAAATCCACAATAAACCAGCGCTAGATGGGTTTTTATAATTTTATTAATAGACCACAAATAAAAAATTTTTTGCTATCCTTGTTTCAAGACAGAGTATTTGATAATATACAATACACTGATTATTACTAAAACCAAGGACCACATAAAACAAGGACCACATAAAATAAAAAATGAAAGTAATGAGAATAAAATTCTTTTGTATAACCAATTAACTTCGAGGTGATACAATATTCACATTGATTTAGTTTTACCAGTCTAATGTAATGCCCCGGCCGGTGGCATATATTTTGTTTGGTTAATAATTTAGACTTATACAATGAAAGATGTACTATACCACCCCTGGCTAACTTACAAGTTTTAAGTTGTACAATATAAGTTTGCGACGTTATATTCATATATAGGAAGGCAAACAATATTGGCAATTTAGTGGCACCCACCATACGTAATCTTACAGCACCTAATAAGGGAGGATTATTTGGCCTGAAAGGTTTTTTTCCATGCAAAAGCTGTATAGTATGTAAGAATACAAAAAATATTTCACGGAAATCCTTCTTACAGGGGCAGTCAGAAGTCATGATTAGAGAATTTATTACATGTCAATCAAAGGGAGTAGTATATTGCATTCAATGTCCCTGTCAGAAAAAATACATTGGGAGAACTATTAGACCCCTATGGAAAAGGGTGGGTGAGCACATTAGAAGTGTTAAAAATAAATGTACTAAGCACCCCCTATCCAGACATTATGTGTTAAAACATGGAGGGTCCTTTAAAGGATCCCAAGTATGGGGCGTACAAAAAATAACTAAGGATTGGAGAGGTGGCGATTTCATTAAAAAAATGTCACGAGCAGAAAGCCAATGGATTTTTGAATTGAACACCTTGAAACCATATGGACTCAATAATGATATAGAACTGTTTGCTTTTAATTAATTTATATTTTTATAGTTAGAGGAGTAATAGGTACTGATAATAATACGGAGAGAAGGAAAAAAAAAAAAAAAAAAAAAAGCGATTGTCATGGAGATATATGTGTATATATGCATAATATATATTAAAATTGGTGCTTCACTTGCCCAAGGTTGATGTACTTACCTGCCAGGCGACGTCGCTGTGACCGGCGAACCGCCTCCTTTCTAAGGGGGCGGTCCGTGCGGCGTCACAGCGACGTCACTGAGCGACCGCCCAATAGCAGCGGAGGGGCGGAGATGAGTGGCCGGAACATCCCGCCCACCTCCTTCCTTCCTCATAGCGGCTGGGAGGCAGGTAAGGAGAGGTTCCTCGTTTCTGCGGTGTCACACGGAGCGATGTGTGCTGCCGCAGGAGCGACGAACTACATCGTTACTGCTGCAGTAACGATAATCGAGAATGGAGACCCATGTCACCGATGAGCGATTTTGCACGTTTTTGCAGCGATGCAAAATCGCTCATCGGTGTCACACGCAGCAACATCGCTAATGCGGCCGGATGTGCGTCACAAATTCCGTGACCCCAACGACTCCGCATTAGCGATGTCGCAGCGTGTAAAGCCCCCTTTAGTGGGAGTGGTGTACAGGGTCTTAGCAGTAAAGAGTATTCTATATTTCTGCCAGATACCCACAGAGATATTGAAATCTGAAAAAAGAGACTTCTGCTCATTGAAGGTAAGAACTGCTCACATAGCGTTCAACTCCACAGCAAACGAGTGCTCTAGCACTGGCATCTCAGCAGGGATATTCCCCTACTACACATGTGTGTCTGGGTCCCTGTGACAGTTTACAGGACATAACTCAGGGCACCTAGACAGAAGGCAGAGGGACTACTTTCTATTTCTGTTGTAGAGCTTAGTACAATATATATATATATACTATTACATGTGACACATGTACCTTGTATTACCATTATTCGCTGTATATGAACCCCTTTTCTCCGGGCATTATTTGTCTATAGCATTTTTCACGAACCTGAGGCAACTGAGAACCCTTCAGTGAAGGAATTCCACTAACCCTCACAATACCAACCAGGGGCCTCCCTGCAGTAACTCAGGTAGTTGTACCCATTCTCTTTCCGCATTCTATGTGTTCTTCTTCTTTCTTCTTTTTTTTCTTTTTTCTTCTTTTTATTTCTATCATGTAGTTCAGGGGTTTATAGATATATGTCCTGCATCTCATATTTCCTTTAGTGGTGCTTCTTACCCATTCTCATATCATTTACCCTAGTATTTCATGATCCTGAGGCGACTGAGAACCCTTTAATAAAGGAATCCTTTTTCACTTGAATTGTCAAGTGATACTTACCAGTGACTATCACGTAATGTTACAGGTAGTTGCATTTTCTTCCTCTTCTTTCTCTCCTTTCTTCTTTGTCACACGGTCCAGACTGCCAGGACCCAACTACCACCATTTTTCCCCCCTAGAAAGACACGACACCGTTCTCTTATAAATTAAAATACTTTTATTTGAATTTTCCATTTTGGAGAGAGGCATGGAGAAAAAACCACTCTCATCTTTTGGCATAAAATTTGGTCGCAGCTTTAAACCAGGCATTAACTTGCCAACATCACGGGTTTCAGGTAAATGTACCGCCTTCCGGCCGTCCGGCGCGGGTATTTCACCACCACTTTTTCTACCCCTTCCGCTGCTGCGACTTAAACACAGAAAACTCAATCAACTTGGAAAACAAAAAGGGAGGGAGGGTGGGAAAACAGGTCCGGGTCCTGCAGCCGAGAGGCTGGAAGCTGGGCAGCACGGTGATATGTATCCAGGAGGCGGGGCTTAGGCCAGTCACACCACAGGAGGCGGGGGCGGCAGGTCAGTGTCTTTCTAGGGGGAGACCTCTATTTAAACATGCATAGGGGCCAGCAGTCAGGGGGCAGCATCTCAAGTTTCTGGCTGCAGTGCCCCTCAGACTGCCAGGACCCAACTACCACCATTTTTCCCCCCTAGAAAGACACGACACCGTTCTCTTATAAATTAAAATACTTTTATTTGAATTTTCCATTTTGGAGAGAGGCATGGAGAAAAAACCACTCTCATCTTTTGGCATAAAATTTGGTCGCAGCTTTAAACCAGGCATTAACTTGCCAACATCACGGGGTTCAGGTAAATGTACCGCCTTCCGGCCGTCCGGCGCGGGTATTTCACCACCACTTTTTCTACCCCTTCCGCCAAGGAGCAGCACCGCGCCAGCAAGCTGCGACCCCCCCCCAAAAACTGAAATACCTGAGCCGTCCCAGGCATTTCCGAAACCACCATATCCATAACATCATCATTTTGGGGTGTACCCATCCGAGCTTAAGGACAGCCAAATATTGCCTTCCAGCTGGCGGTGCCAGACCAACAACCTCTTTTTTTTTTTTTTTTTTTTTTTTTTTTAAAAACACTTTATTAACAGCACAACTTGGGTAGGCCCTGATCGACCATGCGCCAGGAGAGATCCTTATCACATTCTTCCATAGCTCCAAGCCACCTGGGCCAGAGGGTAACCTTCGACCGGATCGTTGTAACACTCCACACTAAAACAGGGAAACTTGTACCTCTCTGACCGGATAAGGGTAAGAGGCCTAGCTAGACGGCCTTGGACCAGCTACTTGAAGCCTATGTGTATCACCAAGTCGGTTGTAGAAAAGAGAGCTCACGCAATCTTGATCGCCTCTGATAGACCCACAGCTGAGCCAAGCTCCGGCAACCTTTCCAATTACTTTCACTGTAACAGGAACCAAGAACCGACCACCAAGGCGAAGAGGCGAAGATCCGCTCTCCTCGCAGACAACATACATGGAAGTAACCTCGGACCCAATCACTGGGCCGACTTGGATCTGAAAGGCAAAAACACTGTCAGAACAGGGAATTCTCGTAACCATCAAACACCTCGTCTCTCCAAGGTGGTACTGACAAAAAGACAAAAACCCACAAAAATTTTTTTTTTTTTTTTTTGGATAAACAAATCACAATCATGTCATTTTACATTAGCCCTGTACACTGTTCTGAATCTCCTTACGTGTCGAATAAAACCCGATTTCAAAAAACCAACTCCGACCTGACGTCCCTCATAATGCATTTCCATTGTCGTTACCTGATCCACTGAAAACTGTGCTCATATATGCTGGCTCCTGAAGCCTTGTAGCACCCCAACTCTGGGAGAGTACGTGCCGGGTACCACGGCTGGCAAACACCAAAATAACGAGTAACCGTCGCATTACCAACCAAAAACCAGCCCACAAAATGGAGGACCAACTACGTAACGCTAAAATGAAGGGCCGTCGTCATGGGTAAAAACTGGTCCCATACACCCGCTCGCCTAAGAGACATAAACGACAACGTCGGGACACCCGCCGAGTGAGGGAAAAAGATCCAAAATATCAATGTATAGATTTGCAATGGGGCGAACAATCCAAACCCCCACTTTTTTCTTTTTTTTTTTTTTTTTTTTTTTAAAACAAAACAAACAATCTTCGGCTAAAAAAGAATAGGCCTACTGTGCTCCACTCGCTTACCATAATCATCCAACCCTTCAATACCTTTCACCCCACAAGACCCTCATCGCTTCAGTACCGTTCCGCAATTTAAAAATGGGAAGACCGACCTCGTAACAGTTTGCTTGCAACCGAAATTGGTGCACATTCGCTGAATACTGCAGGGTGTGTATTACTAGAGGGTGGCTTGTAAAATCGTCACGCACATCAACCACCAGAGCAACACCCGCTGAATAACGTACCATCGAACCGTCAGGTCAATGCAAAATGGAGGCCCGGATCATAGGCCTAACTTCACCGAGCACCCCACCATCTAGCTGAGAACTCCAACCTTGATCCTGCTGGTGGGTTGAGTTACCAAAATACCTGAGATTGGGATTGCAATAAGGTGCCCGATACTAACCCGGAACCCAGATGCCTGTTTTGCCTTCAACCCTGCGTTGACCCATAATCATTCCAAGCCACAAAAACCTAATCAGCCTGATTACTTATTCGAGGAAAGGGCTGTAGTTGGTTAAGGCTTTTACCCACCGGCATCGTCGGACCACTGGTCATTCTCCTATTTCCCAGTCCACCCCCCCTTTTGTGTAGCTGGAACCGAAATAGGGGGAAAGGCGCAATCAAAGTTAGGTTAATGGACCATGTCCCCCCGGGCCCAGCATAAGGAGCATTTTTTTTTTTTTTTTTTTTTTTATATATAACTATATAAACACTTTGTATCGCAAATGATCCCAAACAGCTGGCCCTGCAACGCCGTAATACTCCATCTACAAATCTGTCTGTTCCTGCTCTTGAAACTATTATGGCATGGCACGGTGGCTCAATGGCTAGCTGCAGCCCTGGGGTCCTGGGCCCAAATCCCGCCAAGGACACCATCCGCAAGGAGCCTGTACGTTCTCCCCGTGACTGCGTGGGTCTACTCCGGGCACTCTAGCCTCCTCCCACACCCCCATAAACATACAGATAGGGAATCCAGACCGTAAGCCCCGATGGGGCAGCGTCCCCAATCCATGCAACGCACACAAAAACTAAAAGTGAATTTATACCTTTTAGAATATGTATGTGGAAGTAATTGTCCAGAAAATATTAGCGGGCATAATTATTCTGCGAATAGCTAACATTGCCGGTTTTCCCATCTCACTTGTTTATTTTCAGTTCTTACGGTAAGGAAAACCAATTAAAACATACGTAATTAACCAAAGAGGGAAAATCTAGTAAAAAAGGATGAAAATTACTTCACTACAAAAAAGAAGCAGTTTTAGAAAAACAATCAAACCATGCAAATGTACAGAGATATACTTCTCACATTTCGATAAAACTAACTGTGACCAATATAGATCCCTTCTTTCAATTACAGCATGACATTAGGGGTAAAACAGGGGGGTTAGATCCCGTGATCCCATAATATTGTCACTAATCAATAAATCACTTGAAGGGTCAGTTAACCGGTGGCAACAAGATTATTACAAGGAATGGAGGCCGCCTGTATTAAACTAAGGTTGAAAAATTAAGATATGTTTAATTTTTGAAAGACGTCTCAGAGGATATCTCATTTGTACCTCTTCCGACAGGCCTACAAGCTGCCGTAACCCTCAGTCCGATACAGCGCCGCACAATCAGCTCTGCCCTCATCTACTGTCTCCTCACCCATCCCCTGTAGACTGTGAGCCCTCGCGGGCAGGGTCCTCTCTCCCCCTGTACCAGTCTGTGCCTTGTACGGTTTATGATTATTATACTGGTACCTATTATGTAAAAACCCCTTTCGCATGCAAAGCGCCATGAATTATATGGCGCATAATAAATAATAATAATTTGTATAAATACCCGTGTGGTCAATATAAATAAACTGCCACCAAACTTAATCCTCCGAAATAGGGAAGGCTTCTTTACAGTTAGAGCAGGTAGATTGTGGAATGCTGTCTACAAGGGGTAGGAATGCTAGATACCATCACAGCTTTTAACAGAAACGGGGGAGGGCGATTCCCTCAGCACCAATAACATTGTTATAAATAACTTAGTGACAACATGTAGAGCTGGGCGGGACGCCTGTTACCTGTGACGTCACGTTATCCTCCCTAGGGGGACTTATCCCACCCCGCATTCCCCATCAGGGTACTCACCTGGTGATTCAGGAAATGACAAGACGACTGGATCTAGATCTACCCACGTAACGCCTGCTACGACGACGCTCACACCTATCCAAGGGTTAAGATGACAGACTCCGGACATGGTGGCTACCCATGCCAAAGCTTGCTACCGTGACCCCTGCACATGACCGTACAACGCGATAGTCGGCACCGCACCCACCGCCGCCATAACATGCTGAAATCCCCTGTGTGACAACGGGGCGGGGCTGTTAACAGTCACCATTGTCATAATGTCAAATGGAGTGTGTTTTGGCCTGGGAGGGGGCTTGGTGTAGGTGTGGTATCAGCAGGAGGGAAAACACGCCACCTGCTGACTGTTGCTTCTTGCCCCTGTTCACTACCAGCCCCCCTCAATTTGAACATTGAAGTCCTAACAGAATCCCTTAACCCGCCCGCTCACTGGGAGACCCACATGGTCCCTGGTTCATTCCCAGGCTAGCCCCCTTGGCATTCCCGGGGCATACAAACGGAGGGGAGGGGAAGTTCAGTGCGTGTGGGATGGGGTGATTTGACTCTTGCAGGTTAGTGCCTGCATACTAGATTCTCCCCTACCGTGCCTCCAACCTGCGCTGTGACAGGGACTGCACTGAGTCTGCACTTCAATTAGGCTGTGTGCCTAATTCATGCGTCCTGCGTCCCCTGCACAGTCTATGGAGACTGTGTAGAGGCCGTACGCACGTTGCATAGTAGAACGCAGCGATTCAGCTGTTGCCCGAATCGCTGTGTTCTAAGAAGTGACATGTCACTTCCGTGCGCTTTGCCGGCAGCTCCTGCTCTGTCTATGGCAGGAGCTGCAGGCTGAGCGCACGTTCTCTACCGGCACCATGCGCCTCAGAACGGAGCTTTTCAGCTGCGCTCTGAGGCACACCTTTTAGGTGCCGTGCAGAGCGCACACAGCCCTACCCAGCTCCTCCTCGGCACTGGCGACGGTGTCTGGTCGGCGGTTGCTGGGCGGCGGGTGGGCGGGGCCAATGACAAAGAGCGCGAAGCGCTCTTTTTCAAACTTAATGGCGGCTCAAGCTGACCGGCGGGCGGGTAGTTCCCTCAGAACGCCGCTCGCCGGCGCACGTAGCTTGAGCCTCAGCAGGGAGGGAGCCGCTCATAGCAAACAGCGCCGTGAGCAGAACGCTTTCCTCCATGCTGATTTTAGGGGAGGAGGGGGGGGGTGGGAGGAGGGGGGGGGGGTGGGGGGAGGGGGGGGGTGAGGTTGTTAAATAATGGCGAGCACAAGCGGACCAGCGGGCGGGTAGTTCCCTTAGAACGCCGCGCTCACCGGTCACACATCGCTTGTGCCTCAGCATAGAGGGAGCCGCTCACAGCTAACAGTGCTGTGAGCTGAAACGCTTACCTCCCTGCTGATAGCTCTCTTACCGCCTCCAGGAGCGGGTCCCTGTGTCCGGCTGCCCAAACAGGTCCGGGTCCTGCAGCCGAGAGGCTGGAAGCTGGGCAGCACGGTGATATGTATCCAGGAGGCGGGGCTTAGGCCAGTCACACCACAGGAGGCGGGGGCGGCAGGTCAGTGTCTTTCTAGGGGGAGACCTCTATTTAAACATGCATAGGGGCCAGCAGTCAGGGGGCAGCATCTCAAGTTTCTGGCTGCAGTGCCCCTCATTGTGTTATAGCCCACGTGTCATGATAACACTTGTACCATCTTTTCATTTAGATTCCACCTACAATTATTTACCGATTCCAGTTCTGAAATAGGCTTTCATGATCTACTCACTAGAATTCTCAAGTGCATAAGGTACTGAGACATATACATGTTCACACCATTATAAAGAACAAAGTATAAACATTGAGGTTTTTCTCACACCCATGTTCCTGTGTTCTTTGATATGATATGTGTTCATTTCCTTCACTATATAGGATTGCAAGTTTTCCATTTGTACCTTAATGGCAATGACGCTATACAATTGAACACATATCATCCTGTTATCCATATAGGTGTGTATTTACCTGCTTGACTATTTTTGGTTGTTTGATCCAGAATGTTTCTCCAGATAGGTCATGTGGAAATTTTCTTTCCTCAGTACAAATGTTTTCACTATGGCTTTGGAAAAATTTTTTGTATGTGCATCATGGTCATTTGACCCATTGTACTCTCAAGTAGCAATATATTGTACTGTTATGTTGTACTATGTACTAATTACGTGTTTATATGGTTTTGTAACCCTTTATGATCTTAGATAACTTTATCCTTGATAAAGACCTAAAAACAAGGTCGAAACGTTGGATGAATTATCCTTTTGCACAAATAAAGAATTTTCAGCATTCCAAGAGTTCTTTTCTTACGTTATTGATCACTATAGTGTGCCAGAGCTATTTCTATTGAATTGACTCTTATTTTTTCTGAGCACCTGCTATATACACAGTGACCCAGACATATTCAAGTTTCATTCAGAAGGCAGAGGGAAGCCTTAGCAGCTGAGCCTATATCTTGGCTTGTGAGCATTAGAACAGGCCGGCGATTACAGGGTAACATGAAAAATGTCCAGCTTGCATTATGACTAGAACATGACAATATCCTTTTAAGTACTAACCTATGATGCGTTCCTAAGCAGTTGATGTTATATGTTCTACATTTCATTTTCTGCATACTTTACAAGTAGTAGAATTTGCTTTGATATAGGCAACTGGATTTTCACAATGAAAAGGCAAAGGATAACGCCCGAAAAAGACGCCATACATTATGTCAGTGCCATCACTGACAAACCTGGATTGACCATGAAATACATCAATCCCCTTAAAGGTGAGTTAAAACAAGTTTTAACTAAATTGCCTTAATATTGTCATGCATTAGAATGACTGTCTTAGGTAATGATAAATATTTTCTACAGGAAGAGGAGTGTTTGCTGAAACTGAAATCGAAAAAGGGAGTTTTGTTGCAGAATATCGAGGCGAGCTCACGTATGCACTTACGATGGTAGACAACTACTCGAGATTTATGGTTGTGGTACAAGTCAAAGATCTAATGGCCCATACTGCAGCGAAGGTCTTCCAAGCACACTTATGCAGACCTCATGGCTACTCAGAGAGAGTCCTCACAGATCAAGGCACAGCCTTTGAAGCGGAAATCTTCAAGGACTTCTGCAGCTTTTACCGATGCAGGAAGATGCGCACTACACCCTACCATGCTCAAACCAATGGTTATCAACCTGCTCAGGACTTTACCCCATATTCCAGATGTGGCCTTACAAGTGATTTATAGAGGGGTAACAATACGTTGGGATCACCGGATCTAATCTCCCTTTTTATACACCCTAAAATCTTGTTTGCTTTAGAATAAACAATAACATCATAAAGGTATAGCAGTACCGTTTCAAAGTTTCGGTGTCCCAAGCAGCATTCCATCAGCCTCTGGAAGGTTCCTGGCAAATTGCACAGCTCGAAGGGCATGCTTTTGAACTCGCAGAGACCCATCGGGGTGGCAAAGGCGGTCTTCTCCCGGTCTGCCTCAGCAACGGACACTTGCCAATAGCGACTAGTGAGATCAAGGGTAGAAAAATAATTTGCAGTTCTCAATGCAGCTAGCTATTCCTCAATACAGGGGAGTGGTGCTGTCCTTCTTCTTTAACAGGACCAACGGAGCTGCCCAGAGGCTACAACTGTCACGGATAACCCCAGCCTCCTTCATGTTGCTCAACATGTCCTTGGTACACTGGTAATGTGCAGGTAGTTTTGGCTTATATCTCTCTTTGATGGGTGGGTGTGCACTTGTGGGGATGTAGTGTTTGACCCCTTTTATTCTTCAAAAGTCTAGCGGATGTTTGCTGAAGACTTGCTCGTATTCTTGCACTAGCCTGTAGACCCCCTTCTTGTGATGTGAAGGTGTGGAGTCAGTGCCTACGTGTAATTCCTTACACCACTCCTCTGGCTGACTTGGTGAGCTGTCACTGAATGGGTGGGCTGAAGCAATGGTGGATGCTGCTGTTTGGATAGCATGTGTATCTACTGAGAACAGCTTATCAATGGTGGCAAATCGGAGCAGCTTAATCTCTTGCTCTCCGCAGTTCAACACTCTCATGGGCACTCTTCCCTTCCATATTAATGAATAAAACTATGATGTAAATAGCATATAGATACCCCACAAATGCAGATAAAAGTAGGTTATGGGAAAAGGGGGAAGAGAGAAACAGGAAAATAGTGGAATAAAGTATACCTTCCAGGTGGGAGAGGAAATGGCAGCACAGCCAGTGGAGGTGAAGCAAGGGGAGCCTGCAACTAAAGAGTTGAGAGCGTTATCACATGGTGACTGAGCCTGATTGTAACGGGAGCATAGAGGTGCCGATCCTGTCTTACCTGCGTTGGTGTAGAAGTGGGTGTCCTGTGGTGGAGTCAGCTATGTGCAGTGGTGGCCGTGGGTTCTTTTATGTGCGACCGTAGTAATAGCTGCGCCCACTTCCTGTATGGGAGTGGAATGCAGTGAGGGTAATGGAACGCACGCCTGCGCATTTGTGTTTAACGTCGCGCATGTGCAGAACGGAGAAAAGGCTGCGCTCACTTCCTAATGAAAGGGAGTGAGACGCATCTGGGAAGGGAAGGGAAAAGATTAGGGTTTGGGGATGATGAAAGGGCTTTCTACGGGCAAGGATGGCAAAGGGTGGCAGTGACGGAAAGTCAGGCAGCCTGTCCTGTCCTGTCCTGTCCGTCCGTCTTTTTGTATCATGAATTGGAAAGACTGCAAGGGGGAGGGGAGGTGCTTGTGTCCAAAAGGAGGAGTTATTCAGATTCATTGCAGTGGGCGGCGGCTGCAAAAAGCACCATTCTTCTTGTTTTTGCTCTGCAAAACAGCCTTTTCAAGGGTTGGCTTGGGTGACAAAATGTCTTCTGTAGGCGTGGGTTTGTCTCCCTCTCCCTAAGATGTGTCCGGTATAGGCCAGGGTGCCACTCAAGGCCGTAACCAATTCGGGTTATAGCTTCTCGGCCTTTTGGCTAAGATCAAGTGTAGTTTCGGAGGACGCTACCTTGGTCGGTACTGGAAGGTGCCTGGGATTGCACGTCTGCCGGCCTTGAGGAAGTGTGTGCGCCTTCTGGTGACACATAGCCCTCTTGTGCCTGGACGGTTCCCAGGCAACGGGAGGCGATCACCTTTGTTATTTTGAAGTCCTACTGATAAACAGAAAAAAAAAAAAATTAAATCTGTTCTTATCAGTTTAATATCTGATACGTCCCCTCTCTGGGGACCATATATTAAATGGATTTTTAGAACAAGGAGATGGAAAAAATCTTGCTCTGTCCACTGCACGCATTGACCTGGTATTGCAGTACCTCCAGGACCGGTGCACCCCTTCTTAACCCAGTTTCCAAAAGCAGAACTCAATTCACCTGATTCAAATGAGCCCCATTAGTTAATTGAAAGAAAGCAAAAACTTTATATGCACCTCAATTTGGCCAATTCACTTTTCACACTTTCACCCTTTTTTTTATCTTTCACACCTTTTACTTGCTTTATTGATGCAAAAAGCTGTGCCAAATAGCAAACTCATCTCCACTCAACTTGACCAACTCTGCTATGTCCCGTGCAGTATCTTATTCTCAGTCTTATCTAGATCATTTGCAATTGAATAGAATAGATCCCTTTTGGCTGCTTATGACTGTGTAAAATATGTAGTTTTACTGGGCTGGGATGAGAGAATCCATTGAAGCATGGTGTAGGGATTGTGGTTCCTGTGTGCTAAGAAGAGAGGCTGGCACCAGCCAGAAAGCCCCATTGCAGCCAATAATCACTTAATAACTTTTTCAACTTGTCATCATATGGGAGGCCTTCCATTCCTTGTAGTAGTCTAGTTGCCCACCTTTGAACTGACTCTAACTTCTGAATGTCCTTATTAAAATGTGGAGCCCAAAACTGGTTCCCATATTCCAGATGTAGCCTTACAAGTGATTTATAGAGGTGTAACAATACGTTGGGATCACGGGATCTAATCTCCCTTTTTATACACCCTAAAATCTTGTCCCAAGCAGCATTCCATCAGCCTCTGGAAGGTTCCTGGCGCATTGCACAGCTCGAAGGGCATGCTTTTGAACTCGCAGAGACCCATAGGGGTGGCGAAGGCGGTCTTCTCCCGGTCTGCCTCAGCAACGGACACTTGCCAATAGTGACTAGTGAGATCAAGGGTAGAAAAATAATTTGCAGTTCTCAATGCAGCTAGCGATTCCTCAATACGGGGAGTGGTGCCGTCCTTCTTTTTTAACAGGATCAACAGAGCTGCCCAAAGGCTACAACTGTCACGGATAACCCCAGCCGCCTTCATGTTGCTCAACATGTACTTGGTACACTGGCAATGTGAAGGTGGTATTGGCTTATAGCTCTCTTTGATGGGTGGGTGTGCACCTGTGGGGATGTGGTGTTGGACCCCTTTTATTCCCCCAAAATCTAGCGGGCTTCCCACCGGTAACCCGCTCCCCAGCTTGGATGGATGCTGAGGGAGCCCCTTTTGCCCGCAGGCTCTGGCCCTGGGAACTGTAGCCTTGGCGGTGACTGTGCTTCCCTCTACGGTGTGAGCTGTTGCCTTCAATCGGGTCTTGACTGCTGGGAAACCCTGGAGGTTCCTGTCGCTAACGGATTTGACCGGTTTTACGGCGACTCCTAGCCTGGTCGGGGTCCGTAGGCCCTGCCGGATGGTGCTGGCTTCTCTTCACTCCCCGATCTGGTACCGGCGGGCCACCGCCCATCCCCGGTCCGTACGGTTCACTCCAATCAGCCTCTCCTGCAGAAGGTCACCACCGTCTGCCAACCTTGCTGAGTGCCCGGGCCACACACCCGGACACGGTCAGTCTCCTCTCCTCTTCACTTCTCTAACTCCAAAACTGATCTCTAATCTGACTCCTTTTCCCGCCTCCAGGACTGTGAACTCCTCGGTGGGTGGGATCAACCGCCTGGCCCACCCCCTGGTGTGGACATCAGCCCCTGGAGGAAGGCAACTAGGATTTGTGTTTAGCTTCGGTGTGCCTAGCCGGAGTGTAGAGTGTGTTGGTGTAGTACCTGTGACGACCTGGCTTGTCCAGGGCGCCCATGTGGGGTGTTGGCAGTGTATTTGCGCCTGCGTTCAAAGGTTTGCTGAATGGATAACTGAACGCTGCGCTGGGACAAGGACGTGCTTGATGATGGTGTTATTTCTGAGTAGGCAACTGCAGGTGCAGGACCGGAGGAGGCTTGTTCGCAGGCAGCATGGACAGGGGATTGGCTCGCATGCACAACCAGCGAAGACGTAGCAGTGACATTAGCAAGCACTGCTCCTCGACTGTGTTGTACTTCCCACAAAGTCGGGTGCTTGGCTGACATGTGCCTGATCATGCTGGTGGTGGTCAGGCTGCTAGTTTTGGTACCCCTGCTGATGCTGGCACGGCAGGTGTTGCAAATGGCCTTTTTAGAATCATCTGGATCCAACTTAAAAAACTGCCAGACTCGGGAAGACCTAACATTTGTACAGGCACCTTGTGTCGTGTTGTTGTTCCGGGGAACGGTTGCCTGACTTCTGCCTGGAGCCACCACCCTGCTTCTTACTGCCTGTTGGGATGCTACGCCTCCCTCCCCCTGTGCACTGCTGTCCTCGCTCTGCATATCCTCCTGCCAGGTTGGGTCAGTTACTGGATCATCCACCACGTCGTCTTCCTCTTCCGCACCCTGCTCCTCCTCCTGACTTCCTGACAATTGTGTCTCATCATCGTCCACCCCTTGTTGAGACACGTTGCCAACTTCGTGAGAACGTGGCTGCTCAAATATTTGGCCATCTGTACATACGATCTCCTCATGACCCACTTCAACATGAGCTGGCGAGAGGCCAGAATGTGCGAATGGAAATGTGAACAGCTCTTCCGAGTGTCCAAGTGTGGGATCATTAATGTCCGAGGACGTGTACTCAGCCTTGTGGTAGGAAGGAGGATCAGGTTCTGAAATGTGCGGTGCAGTATCACGGCTACTGACACTTGACCGTGTGGAAGACAGAGTGTTTGTGGTGGTGCCAATCTGACTGGAAGCATTATCCGCTATCCAACTAACAACCTGTTGACACTGGTCTTGGTTCAAGAGCGGTGTACTGCTGCGGTCCCCAAGAATTTGGGACAGGACGTGCGAGCGACTAGATGTGGCCCTTTGTTGTGGCAAAATTAGAGCTTGCCCACGACCTCGGCCTCTGCCTGCACCACCATCACGTCCACTTCCTTGTTCCTTGCCAATGCCCTTGCGCATTTTGCAATGCTGTGCTGACGTGTATTCACTAGACTTGGGCGTTATATCAAAGTTTGTGCAAATTGTGCACCTGTACGCTGCCACCGACAGGCACACACGTGCGGTTTTTAAATGCAAGCACGGACGCACTAAGAACCTAACAGGTTTTAGGAGCAAAAATTAATGACGAGAACTCTGACACTATCAGCCACTGCTGACTGACGTGTATTATACACTACACTTGTGCGTTATATAATAGTTTGGTAAAAACGCACACAAGTGCACCTGTACGCTGCCACCGACAGGCACACACGTGCGGTTTTTAAATGCAAGCACGGACGCACTAAGAACCTAACACAGGTTTTAGGAGCAAAAATTAATGACGAGAACTCTGACACTATCAGCCACTGCTGACTGACGTGTATTATACACTACACTTGTGCGTTATATAATAGTTTGGTAAAAACGCACACAAGTGCACCTGTACGCTGCCACCGACAGGCACACACGTGCGGTTTTTAAATGCAAGCACGGACGCACTAAGAACCTAACACAGGTTTTAGGAGCAAAAATTAATGACGAGAACTCTGACACTATCTGCCACTGCTGACTGACGTGTATTATACACTACACTTGTGCGTTATATAATAGTTTGGTAAAAACGCACACAAGTGCACCTGTACGCTGCCACCGACAGGCACACACGTGCGGTTTTTAAATGCAAGCACGGACGCAC
Source organism: Anomaloglossus baeobatrachus (assembly GCF_048569485.1). NCBI lineage: Eukaryota > Metazoa > Chordata > Amphibia > Anura > Aromobatidae > Anomaloglossus > Anomaloglossus baeobatrachus. The sequence goes on along the minus strand of NW_027442087.1, from coordinate 5,506 downwards.
TAAGAACCTAACACAGGTTTTAGGAGCAAAAATTAATGACGAGAACTCTGACACTATCAGCCACTGCTGACTGACGTGTATTATACACTACACTTGTGCGTTATATAATAGTTTGGTAAAAACGCACACAAGTGCACCTGTACGCTGCCACCGACAGGCACACACGTGCGGTTTTTAAATGCAAGCACGGACGCACTAAGAACCTAACAGGTTTTAGGAGCGACAATTGCTGAGAAGTCTGACACTATCAGGACTGTTTTAGACTGTGTACACCAGCCCCAGATATGATGAAGGCTGGTATACGGTCACCACTAGGAATGGCTATATACCCTGCCTGCCTGCCTGCCTGCCTGCCTGTATACTGCTACAATAGTCCTGACAAGGACTCTTTTGGTCACTAGCCTGTATTCCAACCTGGCTATACCCTGCCTGTATACAGCAACAATAGTCCTGAGAAGGACTCTGCTACTGTACTCCGACCTGGCTATACCCTGCCTGCCTGTATACAACTAGAATAGTCCTGAGAAGGACTTTTGGTCACACTGTTTGCAGCCCTGCTACGGAAATAGCTATAAAGGGCCGCAAACCTTTCCCTGAAGCAGCGACCCTCTCCCTGCACTGACTGTCTGGATAGCTGTGAGCAGAGCACAGCGCGCCCGCCGGTATAAAGGCTCGGTCACGCTGTGCAGGCCGGCCAATCACTGCAATTCCACAACTAACAGGGCTGTGGCATTGCAGTGGTCTGCCAGCCAATCCCTGCATGAGGGCTGGCTCTCAAAAGAGCGCCAACATGCAGGGATGAAGACTACGAGTACAGCACGAGTATCGCGAGATTACTCGGTCCCCGTCGAGTAGACCGAGTACAGTGATACTCGTGCGAGTACCGAGTAGTAACAAGCATGCTCGCTCATCACTATTTATTAGTAAAATGGCTTACACTCCCCTTTTTTCCACTTTTTTCTTCACTACTTTTATAAAGAAATTTTTCCTTTCTTTATTCTTAATGCAATTTTATATAGCAACACCACCATTTTTTGCCACGAACATAATTTTTCTTGTCCGTCATCCCGTTCACCCTTACAGGGTTGTGGACAGATGCACTTGTCACTACACTTCTAAGACTCAATACAGGGTCTGGAGCTCAATGCTCCCTTTTTGTTTTTTTTTTCTTCTTTTTTTTCTTTTTTTCATTTTGTCCTTCTTCTTCTTCTTTTTCTGATTTTTGTCTCAAAAAGCTGATGAAATTTGAAACACTATACCCCAGTGATTTTATAAATGTTTCTCAATATATCACTTGAGAACTTTTATGGCCGGTATTGTAACAGTTGACCATCCCGGCAGTATTTGAAATACAGCAGTCAGTCCTCTGACGTAGCTCCATATGTGTATATATAGAGGTTCTTCCTCCTTTGATTGCATACTGTTCTTTTTTTGCCCTGATGAAGGAGACAGTGATCTCTGAAACACATTGACCGGAAAAAAGAATAAAGAGATGAAATAATTAACATCAGTTTCCTTTGGTGACAGCGCGGCACGCACCCGATTTTCCTCCTATACGTTATTGCTCTTCTACTAGGGGCTGCGGCTGTCGCCATTTGTAACGTGCATTTAGGGGTTGTGACTGGCACAACCTTAATAGGTGAGTGCAACTACTATTAATTATTTGTTACCTTACCAGGTAAGACCCTAATTTGTGCGTCTGCTCCAGAGTTATTTCCCTGATTATTAATATCTGACAGGCAGTGATTGATCCTGCATTCTCACCTTCCTCTCTGTTGCACATTCTTATTGTTCCTATATGCTCTCTATTTCCATCAGACTTTTTTTGTCCTTCGGTGGGGCTCTAACATATGTGCACCATTTATTATTTATTTTTATGGATTCCTTTCTTTTTTCATGCTAGCGTTCATTATGCAGTAGTCATTCATGATATATCTTATATTTGTGAATCCATTAGGGCTCTATATGTCTGGTGCATCACATTGGGTCTTTTCAGTGCACAATAGGCACCTTTTTCTGTTATGCTCTGCTGCCACCTTATGGACATCCTATCAGTGATGCCAGAAAAAAATGGACATGTCTCCGTGCAGCAATCACGGACACGCGGGTACGCCGCACGGAGACACGTGCAGTGAAAAATCACTGATGTGTGAGCAGACCCATTCATTATAATGGATCTGCGTATCTCAGTGATTCTGTTATGTTTAAAAAAAAGCACAAACGTACCAGAATCACTGACGTGTGAAACAGGCCTTATAGTGTTTTGATTTATGTATGTATTATACAACTTCTGTGGATCTTGTATGAGTGACTTTTCTTCATTTTATTGGATTGTTTTAAAATATTGAAATAAAGTCACGCTTCCTATGCATCCTTTTGTATTCTGATTGGCTACTATAATACAGTTTTTAGGCACTGAGATCGATACCAGAGGCATGGTCTTCCGCTTACCAGAGGATAAGCTCAAAAGGCTAAGGGACATAATAGAAGGGTTTAGTGCTGTTAAGAAGGTGGCATTAAGATAAATGAAATATATCTTCTCGGTCTTCTCGTTTTCTTGCTGAGTTGTGCCAATGGACAGAGTTTTTTCTAGACATTTGCTATTGGAAACTCAGGGAACCAAAGCTCCTGGATAGAGTTGAGCGCGGTTCGTGGTTCGTGGTTCTCCAGTTCTAGGCTCGAGTGATTTTGGGGCATGTTCTAGAACGAACTAGAACTCGAGCTTTTTGCAAAAGCTCGATAGTTCTAGAAACGTTCGAGAACGGTTCTAGCAGCCAAAAAACAGCTAAATCATAGCTTGGTTTCTGCTGTAATAGTGTAAGTCACTCTGTGAATCAAACTATTATCACATTTCAGTGTATAGTGTGCGTGAACAGCGCCTTCAGATCACTGCTGTTTCTATAATGGCGATCGCCATTTTTTTTTTTTTTTTCTTGTCTTCCTTCCCTAAGTGCGCGCGTCTTGTGGGGCGGGCCAGCATGTCAGCCAATCACAGACACACACACAGCTAAGTTGACTTTGAGCCAGAGAAGCAACGGCATGTGTGATAGGATCTGCATGTCACATGTCCCTGCATTATAAAACCGGACATTTTCTTCACGGACGCCATTATCTGCCTTCTGCGTCTTTGGTGTCAGACATCACTGTCGCAGCTCCGTCCTCCTGAGTCCTATAGCCGATACAGCTGTATGCGCTGCATACACAGCGTTAGACAGCATAGGGAGAGCACTTTATAGCAGTCCTTTTAAGGACTCAAACCGGCAGGGTCAGAGAGCCATACGTGACAGGTCCTGCAAACAGCAACAGCATCTGTGTAGCCAAGGTCAGGGATTTCCTCCCTGCATTTCACCATTAGGAGGGAATAGAAAGGCAGGCTTCCATTCCTCTACCCAGAGCACCACAATCCTGCCACTGTACCCTCCTGTCCTCTGCACACTCCAACTCATTATAACTAAGCCATTATACTAGCAAACACTCAGTGTACCTAGTGGCATCCTATCTGTGGCTATTGGACTTTGCTATAGTCCCACTAGTGCAAAGACATTTGCAGAGCACGTCTGCCTGCATTGCACACTCCAACTTTTTTAAACTAAGCAATTTTACTAGCAAACACTCAGTGTACCTAGTGGCATCCTATACGTGGCTATTGGACTTTGCTATAGTCCCACTAGTGCCAAGACATTTGCAGAGCGCATCTGCCTGCGTTGCACACTCCAACTAATTTTAACTTAGCCATTATACTAGCAAACACTCAGTGTACCTAGTGGCATCCTATACGTGGCTATTGGACTTTGCTATAGTCCCACTAGTGCCAAGACATTTGCAGAGCGCATCTGCCTGCGTTGCACACTCCAACTAATTATAAGTAAGCCATTATACTAGCAAACACTCAGTGTACCTAGTGGCATCCTATCTGTGGCTATTGGACTTTGCTATAGTCCCACTAGTGCAAAGACATTTGCAGAGCACGTCTGCCTGCATTGCACACTCCAACTTTTTTAAACTAAGCAATTTTACTAGCAAACACTCAGTGTACCTAGTGGCATCCTATACGTGGCTATTGGACTTTGCTATAGTCCCACTAGTGCCAAGACATTTGCAGAGCGCATCTGCCTGCGTTGCACACTCCAACTAATTATAAGTAAGCCATTATACTAGCAAACACTCAGTGTACCTAGTGGCATCCTATCTGTGGCTATTGGACTTTGCTATAGTCCCACTAGTGCCAAGACATTTGCAGAGCGCATCTGCCTGCGTTGCACACTCCAACTAATTATAAGTAAGCCATTATACTAGCAAACACTCAGTGTACCTAGTGGCATCCTATACGTGGCTATTGGACCTTGCTATAGTCCCACTAGTGCCAAGACATTTGCAGAGCGCATCTGCCTGCGTTGCACACTCCAACTAATTATAAGTAAGCCATTATACTAGCAAACACTCAGTGTACCTAGTGGCATCCTATACGTGGCTATTGGACCTTGCTATAGTCCCACTAGTGCCAAGACATTTGCAGAGCGCATCTGCCTGCGTTGCACACTCCAACTAATTATAAGTAAGCCATTATTATAATTATTATTATTATAGCGCCATTTATTCCATGGCGCTTTACAAGTGAAAGGGTATACGTACAACAATCATTAACAGTACATAACAGACTGGTACAGGAGGAGAGAGGACCCTGCCCGCGAGGGCTTACAGTCTACAGGTAATGGGTGATGGTACAATAGGTGAGGACAGAGCTGGTTGCGCAGTGGTCTACTGGACTGAGGGCTGTTGTAGGTTATAGGCTTGTTGGAAGAGGTGGGTCTTGAGGTTCCTCTTGAAGCTTTCCACGGTAGGGGAGAGTCTGATGTGCTGAGGTAGAGCATTCCAAAGTATGGGGGATGCACGGGAGAAATCTTGTACGCGATTGTGGGAAGAGAAGATAAGGGAGGAGCAGAGAAGGAGATCTTGTGAGGATCTGAGGTTGCGTGCAGGTAGGTACCGGGAGACTAGGTCACAGATGTAGGGAGGAGACAGGTTGTGCATGGCTTTGTATGTCATGGTTAGTGTTTTGAACTGGAGTCGTTGGGTGATGGGAAGCCAGTGAAGGGATTGGCAGAGTGGCGAGGCTGGGGAGTAGCGAGGGGAGAGGTGGATTAAGCGGGCCGCAGAGTTTAGGATAGATTGGAGGGGTGCAAGAGTGTTGGAAGGGAGGCCAGAGAGCAGGAGGTTGCAGTAGTCGAGGCGGGAGATGATGAGGGCATGCACTAATGTTTTTGCTGATTCTTGGTTAAGGAAAGCACGGATCCGGGAGATGTTTTTGAGTTGTAATCGGCATGAGGTGAAGAGGGCTTGGATGTGTGGCTTGAAGGATAGAGCAGAGTCGAGGGTCACTCCAAGGCAACGAGCTTGTGAGACTGGGGAGAGTAAGCAACCATCGAGTTTGATGGAAAGGCTTGTTGGAGGAGATGAGTGAGGAGGAGGAAAGACAATGAATTCTGTTTTGTCCATGTTAAGTTTT